>NW_028317994.1:6407250-6710000 GCF_062004578.1 Staurois parvus | reverse complement strand
ACTGAAAAATTCATGCGGCTGCTTCTGTCACATAATCAGTAAACACCAATGACCTAGTGCCACTGGAAGCCATGTATGTCCATGCCTCCACCATGTTTTACAGTGGACGTTGTGTGCTTTCGATCATGAGCTGTTCCAAGCCTTCTCCACACTTTTTTCTTCCCGTCATTCTGGTACAGATTAAGCTTGGATTCATCTGTCCAAAGAATGCTTTTCCAGAACTGGTCTGGTTCTTTTAGATGTATTTCGGCAAAGTCTAATCTGGCTTCTTTATTATTCAGGCTTATGAATGGTTTGCACCTTGGTGAACCCTCTGTATTTGCTCTCGTGAAGTCATCTTTTGATTGTAGACTGACAATGATACCTTGTGAATGGGTTTTTCTTTACCATAGAGAGGATCCTGATATCATCTACCACTGTTGGCTTCTGTGAATGTCCTGAGCTCACCAGTGCCTTCTTTTCTCAGAATGTACCAAACTGTTAATTTGGCCTCTCCCAATGTTGCCACTATCTCTCTGATGGATTTGTTTAGTTGTTTTTTAAACCTGTTTCACAAAAAAAAGTAACCTGCACCTTGCCATGAAACAGCTTTTGATTCAATTGTCCATTTACTTTTGGTCCCTTGAAAAAGGGGGGATGGCTACTGTTAAGAGCCGTAATCCTAAACCCTTCCACCGATTTGCATGTACATGCCCTCAAATTAAACCTGAGAGTTGTGCACTTTCAGCTCATATCCATTATATAAAACTATAGGTTGAATATGTTTTGGTAAATACCTGAAAAAAAATAAAAAATTGTGCCTGTGTCCAAATATATGGACCTAACTGTATATGGATACGTGCCAAGCTTGGGGAGGAGCCAGGTGACGTCACAGCCGGGATACTGGAAATGCCCCAGAATGCTGAGTGTTTGCGATCCGGAGCCTATTGTTCTTACCATGCGAATACTTCTATATGAAATGTCTTATTTTAATAAAAGGAATTGTGGTTTTATACATATTATTGTGGCTTTCACTGTACAGTGGGGAAAAAAATGATTTGATCCCCTGCAGATTTTGTAAGTTTGCCCACTTACAAAGAAATGAAGGGTCTAAAATTTTTATCATAGGTGTATTTTAAAATGAAATGATAGGAGACAGAATATCAACCAAAATGTTATAAATGGAGCTGCAGTTCAGTGAGTAAAGAAGTACTTTATCCCAAAGCAAAACATGGCTTAGTACTTGGTGAAGAAACCTTTGTTGGCAAGCACAGAAGTTACCAGGTTTGCACATATCTCAGGAGGGATTTTGGTCCACTTTGTTCCAGTTCACTCTGTAAATTTTCTATAGGATTAAAGTCTGAAGACTGGCTATGCCACTACATGATCTTAATGTACTTCTTCTTGAGCCACTGCTTTTTTGCCTTGGCGGTATGTTTTGGGTCATTGTCATGCTGGAAGACCCATCCATGAACCATATTCAGTGTTTGGGCCGAGGGAAGAAGGTTCTCTTTCAGGATTTTACAATATATAGCCCCGTCCATTGGCCTCTCAATGCGGCAAAATCAACCTGTAGCTTTAGCAGAGAAACAGACCCAAAGCATGTTTCCACTTTCATGTTTGACTGTAGGGATGGTGTTCTTAGGGTCATAATCAGCATTTTTCTACCTCCAAACACGGCGAGTCAAGGTAATGCCAAAGAGCTCAATTTTGGTCTCATCTGACCACAGCATTTTCTCCCAATCCTTCTCTGAATCATTTTAGTTGTTCATTGGCAAACTTCAGATGGGCCTGTACGTGTGCTTTCCTGAGGGTGGGGACCTTGTGGGCGCTGCAGGATTTCAATCCATAGCGGAGTATTGTGTTACCAACGGTTTGTTTGGCGACTGTGGTCCCAACTGCCTTGAGATCATTCACAAGCTTCTCTCGTGTAGTTCTAGGCTGATCCCTCAATTTTCTCATGATCATCTTTACCCCATGAGGCAAAATCTTGCATGGAGCTCCAGACCAAGGGTAATTGATGACTATTTTGTAATTCTTCCATTTGCAAATAATCGCTGCAACAGTTGCCTCCTTCTCACCAAGCTTCTTGCTGATGGTCTTGTAGCCCATTTCAGCCTTGTGCAGGTCTACAGTCTTGTCCGTGATGTCCTTTGACAGCTCTTTGGTCTTGTCCATGGTGGTGCCCAAGAAAGATTCCGTAGAGAGGCGTCTTTTTTTAATTTATTATATCTATCTTTTATTGAATATTTTTTCTTTCCAAAACTTAAAACAATACTCTTTAATCATTATCACATAAATACAGACCATTCTCCCACATTAACCCGGGACAAAACCCACCTGATCTAAATGTATCCATTCCGGCATCATATCCATTCCGGCATCAACTACTTTAATCTAGTGGCGAATACTTTCGCAAATAATTTTGTATCTGTATTTGATACTGCTATGGGTCTGTAACTAGCTCATTATGAACAACCCTTCCCTTCCTTAAGAATGATTCTTATATATGCTTGTAGAGATTCTTTTCTTACTCCCGTTCCTTCTCCTAGGGCATTCATATATAAACCCAGTTTAGGTGTCAATAAATCTTTCAACTTCTTATAATACCCCACCATATATCCGTCAGGTCTTGGCCTCTTTCCTCCAGCTGTGTTTCTCAGGGCCATACTTATATCTTCCTGGGAGATTGTGCATTCTAGTGATATTAACTTTTCCTCTGATACTTTTGGCAGGTCTGCTGCCACTAGATATTCCCGTCTTTTCCCTCTCTACTTCCTCTGTTGCCTGACGATTCTTGGGTTCACATCATACAGCCTACTATAGCATTTCTGAAATGATTTTGCAATATCAGTGGTGGAGTATACCAGTTCTCCTTTATGGTCTTATTTTTTCAAAATAATTCATCGATTTCTTTTCCTTTAATCATTTCATCAGATGTTTTCCTGGTTTATTCCCCCACTGGTATCTTTCCATAAAGACCCAATTAAAAATCTTCCTTGTCTCCTGTTCCAACAGGTCCTTTACCTCTTCTCTCTTAAGAATGTATTTCTATGTCCTGTCTTTTTTTATGTTCCTGTTCTACTCTATATAGCTCCTCCATCAGCTCCTTTATTTTTCTCTTGCAGTCTTTTTTTTTGTCCCAGTCGCTATCAAGATCCCCCTGATACTAGCCTTGATATAAGCCTTGTGTGCCTCCCATATAGTAGCCATAGAAACCCCTTCAGTCTCATTCAGGAGGAAAAATTGCTCTATTTCATCTCCTAACCTTTTCTCTATTTCAGTTTCCTGCATGAGTGTCTTGTTTAAGCTCCACATAGCCCTTTTATTCCCCTATCCTCCTACCTATAGTCTCAGACAGGTGTCTTTTATACACATAATGATTTGTCATTAGGAGCACCTTAAATTGACAGGACTAATGTGTGTACCACATGAGCACATAGCCAGTCTGTGGGAGCCAGAGTTATTGTTGGTTAGTAAGGAATCAAAAACGTATTTTACTCACTGAGCTGAAACTCAATTTATAACATTTGTATCGAGTTTTCTCTGGATTTTTGGTTGATTTTTCAGTCTCTATCATTTAAAATACACCTATGATAAAAATTATAGATCCTTCATTTCTTTGTAAGTAAGAAAACTTATAAAATCTGCAGGGGATCAAATAATTATTTTCCCCACTGTAAGTGGCTGTGAGTTTAACCTACAGAGTTAATACAGCGAAAGTATAGTGACACAGCTACCCCTAATAAGTGGTGGAAACGAGAGAATCAGGACCAGTGAGAGGACTTTGCTAAACTCCCAAAAGAAGGGGAGACATGCTGTTTGACCTATTATAACCTATAAGTCAATATATGAAGTTGAGGGTCCACCTAGAATCACATTTGTGGTGATGCACAATAAATGAGAAGTTTTACAGCACCGGGGTAGTGGGTACACTCACCAGCAGGACGACACTTTGATCATTGATGTTGAAGTGGAAGAGAATATATTGAACGGTTTCCTTTGCACTCATAAGAGACTATATACACTTTGTTATTTATGCTATTGCTAGAGTGGTATTACTTTGGATGATCCTATATTTATAAATTTGGCAACGCATGTTTGACATTTCAGCAGCACAACACTTTTTTTTGTCTTGCTATTTATTTGTGATGAACACACATTATTGGTGATTGCAGCAATTTATCACTCTATACTATTATTTTTTCTACACACGACACAATTATTGTTCATTTAATATAACAGTTCTGCTGCTGCTTACAAATGACCTTGGAAAGAAAAAAAAAAAAAAAAAAAAAAAAAAAGCATTATTAGACTGAGAAAACATACATAGGTGCTCATCGGAGTATACCCCTCCAATAAGCAGTTCAGTTAGGCCCTTTTAACTTGAGCAGACTGATTGGGTCAGCCCATCCATTTTCAAGCAGACCTGATCGGACACTTCATTGCTCTCTATAGAGCAGCGGGTGTAAACAGACATGTGTTCATTTACACCCGCCTACATCCGATCCAATCATGTCCGCTAAACAGAGTACAGGGAAATTGATCAAATATTGAGAACATAAAAAAAAAAAATCATATGCATTATAAACAGAAACCGTGGCTTAGGGGTTACCACTTCTGCATTGAGGTACTCGGGTCAGCATGCTGAATACGGACCACGACACTACCTGCATGTCGTTTGCCTATTTTCTTGGTGCCTGTGATGGGTTTTTTTTCCCCAGGTGCTCTGAATTCTTCCCGCACTCCAAAGACATGCTGGTAGGTTAGCTGGCTCCAGTATAAACTGGCCCTAGTATGTGTATGCATGCATGTGAGGCAGGGACCTTAGAGGGCAAAGACTGATGTCAAAGTACAGTATGCAATAGGCTGCACTCATTGACAGCACTTTAAAAATACCTGTAATAAATATCACAAGACAATAGGAATGTTAACATTTTGATTAAATGCTGTGGAGAATGCAGCAGAAGTGAGAATCCATGTCAGAGGCACAGCCAGTATCTCAATCTGTTTGAGTCACAAGAAGTAACAAACCATCAGTGGATTATTCAGCTCAGAAGAATTCACCTATAACTCACACTCTCACATGATTAAGAACGTTGAAGCCTACTTTTTTCATTAGACTACTGAACCTTTAGCAAATAATGTTTTAACAATAATAGTAATTTGCAGCAGGCACTATTTAAAATTGTTGTAAATCTTTAGACATGAAATATGAACAAAGTATACCCCACTATAGTGTGTACATGTGTCAATCCAGAGCACGAAGTGTCATTTATGTCTGCTGTCTGGATTGTCTATAGGAGTCACTTCTGACAAGTGTTCCTGACACCAAGAAAATAAAATGGTGACAGGGAGGGACCTCCAGCAACTGGGTTGTGATTGACAGCCTGAGCTCTGTTCCTGTGTTGGGGGGGGGGGGGGCAGAATGTAACTTCAGCTCCTCGCCCCCTGTTTCTGACAGCTCAGACAAGCTGTATAACTTCTGGACTTAGAATGGTTATAGAAAAGAGAAGAGAAGACTGCAGATAGACAGGTACAACTTATGGAGGAGGATTTGTTTCCTCTCTGTGTATCACCTGAGGCCAGTCACTTCACTGGGCGCTGGGTATATTAACAAGTTTACAACCAGTTTAAGCTGGGCAGAATTATTATTTAACATTCATCCAGCAGGCTGAACTAAAAAAAAAAAAAAATTAAACAGATTCCTCCATCCACACAATGGACAGAAGAATCCCCCACCGACGGGACATTGAATTCTGACAGCAGCTCCCACTATTGACGACTAGTACTAGTAGCTGATCAACAAAAAATTTCCAGCATGTACATTTGATGAAAGCTGATCTAACGATTGACTTCCACCAAAGATGGAAATTCAGTCGGTGCCTGCTAAATAGGCCAAATCTGATCCGTCTATGCCCAGCTTAATATGGAATGCACACACAGAACATGGAAAAATTAGCGTAAATAGTTACTAAAAGAAAACAGCATGTGAGGGAAAATTAACTAACACAAGCATCCATTATACCCACATACCCTGGTGTTTATGATGTATTATACTTTGTACTTCCATACATTTTTCTTGTGGATAAACATAATACCAATAAGGTTTTTAATCAATGAGGCACATAGAAAATGCTCCAATGAATGTAGATCAGTTCAGAGCCAATAAATCAATAAAAAACTCTATTACACAAGATGGACAATAATTGCACACATCTGCAATAATTTAGTGCAAAGGGCAATTGCACTGTAGAAAGCGCAATAATCCACAATGCCCGATAAAAAGTTAATCTTTACACAATGTGTAAACCAAATGTTTTTGCAAACCCAGAGCAGAGACAACATTGTGCTGTACATTCCCTGTACAGAGAGCAGAGCTGTCAGAGGGGCCCAGTAACTCCACCCATCACAAGCTGCCTGCAAAAAACTAGAGGAGGGGGCGGAAACAAGACCAGTCACCCTGCACAACACAGAGTGACTGGTCTTTATTACAAGAAGCTCATGCACAGAGGAAAAGTCTCACACTGGATTACTGAACAGATCTGAAAAAAAAAAAAAAAATACACAAAGCAAACCAAGCTTCAAGGACGTATACTACACATGATGAATGTATTTAGACAATATTTGTTCACCCCAGAATTTAGCTTTAAAATCTGTTAGGTAATTTTTTTGTTTTGTCTGTGTCCCAGTGATGAGATTTCACTTCACATCTTTTTCCAGCAGACAACAGGAAGTGAGAGGATCTCTCCCCACAGCGAGTGAAATCTTCACAAAACAGCTTTCACTGCAACAAATATGCCCATTGTAAGACCTCCCCTTTCCCTGTTATACAAGTACACCATGAAAAGGGGCTTTCAGGTGCCACAAACCGATGAAACATGTACAACATTTTTCCCCCCTCTATAAAATTCCTTATTATTATTACAAAAGTTGTAGAAACATAAAACACGGACTATATAGTTTCCACAAACCATGTAGGATCATGTTCAAAGCTTTTTGAGATCAATAATTCTAACAGAAAAATATCCTCAAACACCCGACCATTCAACACCATCCATCTACTCCAAAATATGAAGATATTTTAATCTGAATAAACACTACAGTAATTCTGGCGTACAGCCATGGTTAAATATATGCAATACAAGATGGTATATAGGGTAGAACACCCTGGCCACAATAATGTCCTCTGGGCATTGGCCGGTGGCAACATATAGTGCAGATCTCTGGGATCCTCGGGGAGAGTGGACCCCCTGTTTTAACACTGGTGAAAGAGGAACTTCACTCTCCCCCTCCTCCCTCAAACATATTAACATTCCTACTCTTACCTTGTCTAAGTTGTGCTGACAAACCCCCCCCCCCATACTTGCATGCCCATCGGGTCCAACATTGTTATGCTGTAAATGCAGATCTGCTGCTGCATGCCAGGTCCTGTGGTGCCATCTTCCTTTCTAATATCATTGGGAACTGGCTGTCTCTTCTTAGTGCAAAGGGCCAAGCCCTAATAATGTGCCTCCCGTCTTCCGTCCTCTGGGCCACAGTGTTGAAGCCTCCTGGGATGTGTGACATGCATATCCTAAGAGGTTCCAGGAGCAAAGGAGACATTCTTGTTTAGGCGACAATATAAGTAAGGTGGAGGGCAAAAAAAGTGCTTGCTGAGGGGCACCAGCTGCTGCATGCGTCCATTCACACACAGAATCGTAGTTTGGCCCTGCCCCCTTGCTGTGATTTACAGCTGTGGGACGGTGAGGCTCAGGTAAGAATTGAGGCTCAGGTAAGTTTTGAGGGGGTGGGGAGAAAGAATGAATGCATTAAGTTAAAAAAACCTTGAGCCTTTATACCAACTTTAAAAATGTGTTTGAGGGAAAGTCTGCTGCGAAATTCTGATTTTACTTCAGTTACATGCGCAGCAATAAAGAGTTACAACACACACTCACCGGCCACTTTAATAGGTACACCTTGCTAGTGCCAAGAAAATATCCCCCACACCAATACACCACCAGCAGCCTAAACTGTTGATACAAGGCAGGATGGATCCATGCTTTCATTTTATTTACACCAATTCTGACGCTGAATCTTGCAGCTGAAATCGAATGTCCATTCTACTCTGACATCAACATGTCATTTTTGTCCATACAACTGCCGCTCACTGTATTTTTTCTTTTTCAGACCGTTCTCTGTAAACCCTTAGAGATGGTTGTGCGTGAAAATCCCAGATCATCAGCATTTTTTTAAATACTCACACCAGCCCATCTGGCACCAACCACCATGCCATGTTCAAGGTCACTTAAATTCCCTTTCTTCCCCATTCTGATGCTCGGTTTGGACTTCAGCAAGTCGTCTGCACCACATCTAGATACTCAAATACATTGAGTTGCTGCCATTTGATTGCGGATTAGAAATGTGTGTTACCAATCAATTTAACAGGTATACCTAATAAAGTGGCCGGTGAGTGTACATAAATTCACACATAATACACACACGCGCACACACACACACACACTTTATTATCTACCTCCCTCTGATTTCACCAACTCACTCAGCTCCTTATAAGCCAACTCTGCTTGATATCATCAGCCAACGCCTTGCCATACTGGTTGTGGTACAACATGCTTTTGTATGATTGCAAACACCTCCTCTGTGCACCCGTAAACTTTTCTATCTTGTTTCACTTTCTCAATGTACAATTTTTGACATACGTCAGCTTGTATTACAACATGTGCTTTGCAATCCTGTTTTCACTGAAAAAGCAAATAGTTTACAAAAGGTACTGAAATTTGGCCCTTAACTGGTTGTAGTTGCCTTGTTTTTTGTTTCTGTTTGGGCAATACTGTTAAATGAACCCAAACTATGAATTATATAATGCATCAATGTTGAACCAGCTTATTTTTGAGAATATATATATATATACACACACACACACACACACACACACACACACACACACACACACACACACTTTTTTTTTTCAATTTATTAATTAGTAGCGCTAATGCTTAGGACCCTGCATTCACTATCTGGTATCCCACAGTACACAGAACATGGAAATACAATCATTTTATTAAATATAAACTGCTAAATGCCTTTTCTCATCAGCAGTTACAGCAGTCTTAGGATTTCTTTCAGTGTCCAGCAGACCACTGGCTACAGCTAGTAGTTTTCATTCTCCTGTAGGAAGATGCAAGACCCCTGACCTCTGTCTGGACAGTGCTGATCACATGCACTCTGCCAAGAAAACAAAAAACCTCTAGCAATACACACTAAACTGAGCATGTGCAGCTTGCCCCCCAAAGCTCTGTTCTATCAGGAGATATACTGGGGACCGTGGAAGAAGGGGAGGATCAGAGAAGACAGGATCAAACATCCTTTTTACACAATATGGAGGATTAACCCCTTAGGTTCCACAGTGAGTGTAACAAGCATGCTTTACTGCATATACAGACTGATTTTACTGTTGTGGGTTTAGTAACACTTTAAATTGTTAGCTCTCATGAGCAGGGCCCTCTTAACCCTCTGGTCTTGTATCAGTACTTTCTCCCTTTATATTGCAAAGCACTGTGCAAAATGTTAGCATTAGATACATCCAGAATAATGTGTTTTTCATTTAGCTTTAGGCTGATGTGAGCCTGAAAATATAAATGCCATAGCTGTACGATGTCAGGCAGCTTAACCCTGGGAGGAACATCAGGTTTAATCATGTCAAATAAACAATCTTCATATTTAATAATACAATTTTTTTTTGTAAAAAGAGAGGCTTTGTTAGCTGCTTTGATAAAATGAAGAAACGTTTTAGAATCTCACAGCTGCTTGGTTTTCATTTATGTATAAATGAAAATGAGAGTAACAGTGCACACATGCCGAAAATGGCACACAAGCAGAGATGCATTTGTATGTGATGATCACATCTTCCGTCACCCTGACAACCATGAGCAGAAGACAGCCTGCTACCCAACCATCTAATATTAGATCCCTTTTATCTCCAAACATATGTATACACTGCCATCATCCCGAGAGGCACTACAATCCCCTGTGCAGAGAAGTCAGGGGAAGCAGCTGCTCTACACCAAGACAGCACATTATCACCCTCCTGACAAGCCAATGATGCGCTAAATGTGCATGGCGAGTCATGTGATGCTGACTGCCATACAATACAACACACTCACATGGACTTAACACAACTGAATCAGGGTATTTACTAAAGCTGGAGCAGACAGAATTTAGATCAGTGTGTTTTTAGAATTTAGATCAAAGTGACATTTAAATCTTTTCCCTCTCATAAGAGATAATTTAAAAGCAGAACTAATCCCCCCCCCCCCCCATTCTTTTCAACCAAGGAAGCAGCCATCTTGGTCTCTGATCTGCAACTGCCATGGTGTTCCACATGTGATCAGTTATGACACCAGCCATTTGATGGTTTAATAGTTTGGTTGAGAACACAAGCAAATGTGACAGTTAGCATGCTGGGAACGGAACGTTTTTTTGAAACTGTTAAATCAATAGTTTAGTTTCCCGCTTTACCTGCAATGGATTTGCTGTTTTTTTTCCAATAAAAAATCCTCCTCTACATTTACTTTTGATAGTGTCCCTTGGCCACACTGACATATTCCCCACTCTATATGTTCCCTCTGTGCCACTGAGACCCAAAGAGAAAGTAACAGGAAACTTTTTTTTTTTTTTACTGAGTTGCATTTACATGCGAGGTGTTTCCACATGTTCTGGTATGAAAAAAAAACAAAACAACACAAAACATGCAGTGTTATGGGCTTATTATTAAATACATGTTCAAGCATCACAATGGTGTAAACTGATATACATTCACTTTTCTTGCATATGTGTTTCATGGCGTATGGTGTAGACAAGTTCTAATGGTGGCCATACATGCTTCGATTTTATCTGATCAACGTGCATTTTCATTAAACATGATCGAATCAGCAAATAGCCAGAACTTCCAATTTGATTTTTTTAAATTGACTTTGCCCTGATTAAAGGTTCCCACACATGCTTCAATTGTTTTTATTCTATGCATGCGTGATTTGATTAAAACAATCGACCCCTCCAACAATTGAACAGCCATTCCTTCTGATCAATTTGGACTTATCTTTGATCAGATTTGCACAAACTGAGTTGATTGAACAAGGCAGAATATGTTCGACCCTTTAGATCAGTAACACTGAGATACGTTGTTCATGAATACCATTGCGTTTTGATCATATTATGAGATTACATGGTCCAAACAAAAATCAATCGCTTACAACTGTATGTTACGAGTGCATCTCAACTATTAATTGAACAGCACTTTACCATGTGCGGCACATCAATCGGATAGGTTGGCGACTATAGATTGATTATTCCTATTGCAAGAGGTCGCTTTATGGAAATGTGTATAGCCACCACAAGTCTATTGGGCAGGGTGAAACATTACCAATGGTTTTCCATCATATGGCAGCAATTAGATGCTTTGGTCAATGAGACTGCATGATGGAAACAGATGCGATCAATAACCTAATGTGGAACTAAGCGCACTTTTTTTTTTTAGCTTTTTCCAACAGGCAGGCTCTTTATTGCAGAAGAAACATTTAAAGTTTCCTCCGCAATAAAAAAAAAAAATCCTCACTGAATGGAAGTCTGCTTTCAAACTGCTCGAAAGCAATAACACATGTGTTTTTGCCGTGTTTTTTGGGTGCCAATTACCCAGCATGCACCTGTGAAACTTAGACATGTGACAAAAGAGGCACAAAAAAAAAAAAAAAAAAAAAAAAAAAAAAATCGCAGCACAGGTGTGTCTTTGAAGCATTTTCTATTCATTTAAATGGGTATGGCACTTTTAGTACCATCTTGAAAACTGCACCAAAGATGCAGCACGAAGGATTTTTCAAAACGCACAGCAGCCACAGAGTAGTGGTGTGAGTTGTCCAATGGGATTTAAAGGGAGTGCATTTTTGCTATGCTTTTAGCACAGTAAACAGGCAGAAAAACACATCAGTGTGACAGCAGCTGAAAAAGAGCTGTGCATGCGCAGCTCTGTTTACATTTTTCACACAGTGACATCATCTTGCATTGGCTGAACAAGAAGGCTGAAGTCTGGCATCTGGAAGAAGACAGTGCTGGTTAGGGGCCTTGTGGGTGTCAGACCATTGGAACAAAGGTAAGTATTGCTGTCTTTATAAAATCAGACAGGCACACCCCTGTTGTGAACGTGTGCACGAAACGTGTCGAGGAGCCGTACGCCGTGACATCACGCCGCCGGAGCCTCACGAAGGTCCGTCAGCCATTTTAGAAAGTGAACTAAAAACTTTCAGGATTCCATTTGGAGGATGGCTGCAGGGCAGCCCTAGAGGAGGGAATCTCCTTCCAGACTGCACATCTCATCCACCTTCAAGAGGACCTCTGGCAGACCATACCATCATTAAATATTCTACTAATTGTACATTATGCGCATCTGGTGAGTGCGCATTTTTTACAATATCCCCTGCACTATGCTGAACATATTACTATCACATAGAATTCATCTGAAATCACTTGGGCAACGGGATCTTCAAGTAGCACCATTTTCTGACTGATTTTCACCAACATATGAACTTTTATTTTTCTGTGTATTGACTTCTGTAGTTGCATTTAACATATAGTGCCTAGTGTCTTTACTGGGGATTTCATATATTTACTATTTTTGCATTTAATTTATTTTATCACTAACTTTATAGCGCTGTACTTATTGATTTTATATGTTAGCTAAGGTCTTTTGGGTTCCCTTTTAGTGCATATGCTGCTGACTCCATTTTGAATCTTGAGCGCTCACTATTTTCTTCCTCATATATATTGCTGTCTTTAGTTCTGTTTTACATTAGATTCACATATCTGCGGGTGGTGCTGCTGCGGATCTTCACAAAAATCCGTGCAGTCGCACCACCTACACAGAAGAATGCGGACCCGTGGGCAGGTGCCATTAATTCTAATGGCACGCCACCGCACTGGAAATCGCAACCGCACTGGAAACCAAGGGTCCCGTGCAGGCTGTGTTCTCAGAAGTGCAGGGACTTCTTCCCTACGTGTCCCAGGGCACGGGAGTCCATTCAAATGAATGAGCTCTCATGCCCACGCAAAACGCAGCCCGCAGGAATGCGAATACGTGAACCAGGGGTTAGGCCCATTTCACAAGGACTGGATCTGTTTTACTCAGCAGGGGATCTGTCCACTGATCCCCTGCTGAGCAGAGCAGAGCTGCTGGATAACTGGTCCATATTCACTCTTTAACCCTACTACACACAATGAGAAAATCAAATACGAACAGCTGCTTTTGAAGTGATTGACTGATAATCTATTCGTTAGTACACACCTTTCCAGAGCCAATCACGACAGTTCCTGCTAAATTATCCAATGACTTTAATTTAATCAGTACAGTATTCATCCAGAAAAAAAAAAAAGACCACACATGTTCAGAAACTAAAGAATACATTACAATACATCATACCACGTCGGAAGTTGTATTCTGTCTTATGAGAATTTTTGTAAGTTTAGTAACCCATTTATTTTCGATATGACACTAGCATGCAAAAAAAAAAAAAAAAAAAAAAAACAACTACCGATAATTTGTCTGATATTCTCATAGTGTGTACGATGCGTTAAGCACCATTCACACTTATGCAACTTGAAAATTGCATTATTTTCATTGTGGCTTCACAGAGTGACTTGATGCAACTTTGGCTTTGACCAAGGATGATTGTTTTTACTCTGCAAAGTCGCACACATCGCATGTATATCATTTGGGTGTGACTTTCATTGAAGTCCATGGTCTTCAAGTCGCATGAAAGTCAGATCAAACTAGTGCAGGAACTACTTTAAAGTTGCACAGATATAAATGGTACTCATTGGAAAACATAGGGTGCGGCTTGTAATGAGACTTTAAACCCCAAAGTTAAATGAAAAGTCGCACAAGTGTGAATACAGCCTTATGCAGAGTGGCCAAGTTCACAGCCCATTCTGCTCTTATGGTCAGTCGATTGTAAACAGATTGGCTGTCTTTATACACCCGACTACCCTCCAACTCGATCGGCCCAGACAGAGGGGAACGGGTCCCCCTTTTGTTTGTTTTTGCTGGATCGGATGTAGACGACACAAGTCCTTCCATAAAGGAGAATGGAGGGTCCAATCTGCTATGCCAGAAAAAAATGGACAGGTATGCACGATTGTACTGCTTGTACGAAAGAGGCTTTAATATTGTATTTTATGATTGAAATCCACTTCCCTGTGTGTGGCATATAAATCTGACTGGTCTGATCCATTTGACTGTTGGCTATAGGCTGATTATTCCTATTGGTTGAAAAAGAAATCCTTTAGTGAAGCATGTATGATCATAACAGTTATGTAGGAGCAGTGATCTCCTCTTAACCAGGCCATAGATGTTTTGAAATTCGACAGGAATCTCCTGATGAGTTCTGATCCATCTATGGGCAGGCTGGTTGCCCTGAAGTCGATCTATCGACTTCGGAGCAACCAGCCTGTTTTTTTTTTTCTTGCCCAATCAATACGGCTATAGCCACCAGCAGTGATCATTGTGTTCTGCCAGCCTGCGCTCCCTAACAGCACAACATAATAGGACTCTCCCAGCAACACTGAAATTGATCCATTTTTCTGCCTTCAACCTGTGTTTGGAGCAGGGGTGTATTTACCACAAGGCATTTGCCTAGGGCGGCATTTTTCAGGGGGGGGGCGCAGCACTGCCCCTAGGTAAAAGGGACGGAAGAAGGGACACACCCAGCATGGTGACCTGGTGGGTTCCGAGAGAGGCTACGAGTTTCATAACAGTGTATGCACAGCCCGACTCTCGTTCCCGAGGATGTCCAGAGCTGTGAAGGTGATTGTCTCTCGTTCACCATGGGGGAAGGTGGCTCGTGTGTGGGGGGCAGTGGTAGGCTCACCTGGGTGGGAGGCAGGGATGTTGTTGGTCAATGTCAGGCTCTCTCTGCAGGGGGCGCCGATTTTTTGTGTTGCCTAGGGCAGCACAAACCCTAAATACACCACTGGTATGGAGGACAGAAAATAGCATCATGTATGGCTATCCTTAGCAGCGTCCTGCTGGGTGACATATATGAAGTAGACAGTCACTAGGACACGGTACAGAGTAGATACATTGGTATCCAGTAACCTGAGCCTGTCTGACTGCATTCTGCTTCTAGGTGACAAGATGCTGGAGCGTGCATAGCGATCCGGTGACATCACTCACTACTACCTGTTCACTCACGCTGCCCAACCACCTGTTATCGCCTCCACTGCTCACTGACACCACTTACTTCTGATCTACTAGAGGGAGGAGGGAGGAAGTCTCCGCAGGCTTTTATTATTAGTACTAACCCTCGCCGTGCGCCATGAAACCTGCCCCCCTCATCTGAACGAGTGTAGCCCTCTCGTCCATGCCGGGTTCCCCATTATCCCCACACTGCGCCCCGAGCTCTCCTCATATACTAGGTACCTCGTCAGCGTCGTTCTCCGTCCCATTGCTGACACGCGCCATGTTTCCGCCTGTGTCCCCGGGTGTGGAATGTCACTTCCCCGTTATGTCCGCTCTCCTCGTAGCCCGGCACTCTCCTGGAGCGTTCAGTGAAAGCGCTCCGGCTCCTGTTTCCTCAGTCTCCTCCTTTCTTGTGTGGACCCAATATGAGCACGTACCTCCTCCAGACACACCTTCCCATACAACATTTCAATGGCAGGCAGCCTTCCTCCTCACACACGGCCGCCTGCTGTCATAGCTCGTTACACTTGTGTGAAGTTGTGTTCTGAGGTAAATGTGCCTCATATGGACCTCTCTAAATGGATGCACTTAGCACAGCTCCTTCCCTTCACAGGAAACCTCGACTAAACACCTCAATGGCAACCCAATCACTGACTGACTGATTTTCATGGCATATGTCAGCTCCTGCTTGTTTCACTTTCACAGAAGATTCCCTAATGTTCGATCTTACACCCCAGTCATATCGAATGCAGTTTGCATGCCCTGCGACTTGCAAGTCGTATGCCAAGTCGCACCCTATTGTCCGCTATTAGAGCGGTCAGACTTGGTCAGAGCCGCACCGATTTCTAAAGTAGTGCATGCGCTACTTTTGATGCTATTTGCATAGACATCTGTGTCAGACGTCTTGCAATTCGCAACTGAAATCGGCAGGTCACTCGATTTCAAAATTGGGTGACCTGCCGATTTCAGTTGCGATTTGCAAGACGTCTGACACAGATGTCTATGCAAATCGTAACAAAAGTAATGATTTCAAAATCAGCTTTGATGTGACCGGGAGCTTATGCAGGCCATACATGGTTCGAATTCTGACGATTTTTCGTCCGAGAATTATAAACATCGCTCGCTCGGTAAACCGATGGTGCCATCAATGAAAATCAGCCGACCAAGTCATAAAGTTCACCCCCAGGGGCGGACTGACCATTTGGAAACTCGGGCACTGCTCGAGGGCCCAGGGTCAGTAGGGGGCCCCATGACATGCCCCTGGTACCTTTTTCATAGGCTTTTTTGAGTTTTGGCAAGGTCACAGGGGCCCCATGATCTCCTATTGCCCGGGGGCCCCATGAGTTGTCAGTCCGCCCCTGTTTACCCCATATAACCGATGGTACCATCAATGAAAATCGGCCGACCAAGTCATAAAGTTCACCCCATATAACAGGCAAAACTTCTGTTCCTTCCAGGTCACGGCTCATGCGCATATTCTTTTCGGAAAAATGATCGTACAATTTGACCATCATTGAGTCAAAAATCGGTCGCTTTTCACAAATTTTCCAACATGCTTGATCAGAATGCCTGCCGAGTCCTTCTGTAAGTCGCCGATCAATGCCATTACTAGTAAGAATAAAAAAAAAATCCCAGTATCTATACCGCCATTTGTAAATGCTATAACTTTCACGTAAACCAATGAATTTACACATATTAGGATTTTTTTTTAGCAAAGGCATGTAGCAGAATACATTGTGGCATGAATTTATGAGGAAATTAGATTTTTTTAAATTCTTTTACTGGACATGTTTAATAGCAAAAAGTCAAAAATATTGTTTTTTTTTCTCAAAATTGTTGGGCGCAAAAAATTAAAAATGCACAGGCTATCACATACCACTGAAAGAAAGCTCTATTTGTGGGAAAAAATGAAGTAAATTTCATTTGGGTGCAGAGTTGCATGACTGCACAATTGTCAGTTAAAGTAACTTAGCACCGTAACCGGGGCGGACTGACAACTCATGGGGCCCCCGGGCAATAGGAAATCATGGGACCCCTGTGCCCTCGCCCACACTCAAAAAAGCCTATGAAAGGTACCAGGGACATCTCATGGGGCCCCCTACTGAACCCGGACCCTCGGGCGGTGCCCGAGTGCCTAAATGGTCAGTCCACCTCTGACTGTAACCCAAATAATGGCCTGGTCAGGCAGGGGGGTAAATCCTCTGGAGGACAAGTGGTTAAGCTGCAATCGGCAGCGGACAGGAATGTTTGCATACTGCAAGTGCAATGCTACACTTTGAACCCGTGTCAAACTGAACCCCACATGTAGTAATATGTGGGCGGCAAGGCCACCAAACACTCCACATTCAAGTAAATGGAAAAGATCCGCAAACGCCCCACAACCATGTGCAGTGCATACAGTTGCGGCACGATAGTCGGCGACAATGGGAATAAAACAGGCTGTGAGGAGTAATCGTAGCGCTTCCTCACCAGCTTGTCAGGAGCCTCTGCAGCGCTGTCTGAACGCCAAAAAGAAAAAAACGAATTTGGAGGAGACTGAGATCAATGTGATGTACATTTCTAAATACACACTTTTTTAAGACCAGAGTTTAGTGTCACTTTAAGAACACTTTAAGAACTGGACCAGAAGAGGAAATAATATGAGGAAGACCTCTGCTAAGTGTATGGAGATTCCTGGTCTGGTCACTGACAGCGTAATAAATCAACTACTGCAGACAGTGAACTGTTATACAGAATTATTATTATTATACAGTATTTATAAAGCGCCAATGGTTCGCTCAGCGCTGTACATTACAAAGGGGGACAGAACATGTGACAGAACAATACCAATACAATGCAAAACATGAGGGGATTGAGGGCCCTGCTCTTTTGAGCTTACAATCTAGGAGGGAGGGGATAGTGGTACAGGAGGAGATAGCTGTGGGGGATGGAGTGGTAGGAAGAGTGGAGGAGGTCGGCAAGTTAGCAGGGGGTGGTGGGGTAGGCTTCCCTGAAGAGATGGGTTTTCAGGGTGCGCCTAAAGGAGAGGAGAGTAGGTAATAATCTGATGGGTTGGGGCAGGGAGTTCCAGAGGATGGGTGACACCCTGGAGAAGTCCTGGAGGCGGGCATGGGAGGAGGAGACCAGGGAACTAGAGAGAAGGAGGTCTTGTGAGGAGCGGAGTGTGCGTGCTGGGCGGTACTTGGATATTAGGTCAGTGATGTAGTTCGGGGCAGTATGGTGGACAACTTTGTACGTCAGCGTTAGGATTTTGAATTTGATCCGTTGCGCAATCGGAAGCCAATGGAGGGATTGGCAGAGGGGTGTGGCGGAGACGGAGCGGTTGGAAAGGTGAATGAGTCTGGCAGCTGTATTCAGGATCGACTGAAGCGGGGATAGCCAGTGGCGAGGCAGGCCAGTGAGGAGGGAGTTGCGGTAGTCGAGTCGTGATATGATGAGGGAGTGGATGAGCTGTTTAGTGGTTTCTGGGGTTAGGAACGTGCGGATTTTGGCGATGTTGCGGAGGTGGAGTCTGCACGAGTTTGTTAAAGATTGGACTTGGGGCTGGAAGGATAGGTTGGAGTCCAGAATGACACCAAGTACTCTGGCCTGTGGGGCAGGTTTGATGGTAGCGTTGTTGGATGTGATAGAGAAGTCAATGAGAAGTCAATTGATACAATATTACAGAGACAATCTGTTTAGCTCAGGTGATCTGTGAAAAGTATCCATTCCGTATAGCAGTCCACTCTCTGCAGTAGCTGATTCATTCCACAAGTGGAACAGAAGGTAAATAATATAATAATCATAAAAAAATACAAGCAGGCAGCTTTTTATTGCAGAAGAGACATGTAATAACAATGCAATAACAAACACTTATGCAGGCCATAGATGGGTCAAAAATCGGCCGATTTTTCGGCCGATTTTCGCACCGTTGATGGGTTAATTGGTCGGCCGTTTTTCTTGATTTTGGCAGATTTTTTTGATCGGTAAAGTTGGAAAAAAATTGGCCAATTTTGCCACTCGGCCGATTTTCACGGCAATGATGGACAAATCGGCCGATCTTTTTACAGATAAAAAATCTGCCCATGAGTCGTGACCTGCAAGAAAAAGAAGAAGAAGACAAAAATAAAAATAAGAAGAAAAAGAAAAAAAAATAAGAAGAGAAAGAAGAAGAAGAAGAAAAAAATAAGAAGAGAAAGAAGAAGAAGAAGAAGAGAAAAAAGAAGAAGAGAAAGAAGAAGAAGAGAAAGAAGAAGAAGAGAAAGAAGATGAAGAGAAAGAAGAAGAATTCCAGTCCGCTATTATATTTGACATTAAAAAGTATTGTGGCTGCAATAATGTATCTATTTGTATCCGAAAAAACATCTGTATCCGAAATGGATACAAATAGATACAATGTTGCAACCGCAATACTTTTTAATGTCAAATATAATAGCGGGGCTCACTGCACGGACAGAAGTAATTAAGGGCCGGCAGTAGACGGGAAGAAAATTGGCCGATTTATTTTACTGTTGGTGGTAACGTTGGCCTATTGAACGGCCTATTTTTCGTTTTTTTGTTAAAAAAACAACCGGTTTTCTCCACGTCTATGGCCTGCATTACTGTGCCTGCTTGCAGTCTTTTAGTACCCACTTGCCCTCCAGAGGATTTACCCCTTTCTGACCATGCCATTTTTTGTGTCACGGCGCTACGTTACTTTAACTGACAATTGCGCGGTCATGCAACGCTGCACCCAAATGAATTTTACGTCCTTTTTTTACCACAAATTGAGTTTTCTTTTGGTGGTATTTGATCGCCTGTGCAATTTTTTCTTGTTTGCGCTATAAAGAAAAAAACGACAATTCTGAGAAAAAAACAATATGTTTGACTTTTTGATATTAAACATGTCCAGTAAAAAAATTTTAAAAATCAAATTTCGTCATAAATTTAGGCCAAAATGTATTCTGCGACATGTCTTTGCTAACAAAAATCCCAATACGTGTAAATGAATTGGTTTACGTGAAAGTTAAAGCGTTTACAAATGGCGGTATAAAATAAAGGAAAAAGCACAACCTATATTAAATCTGGAGGTGGCACTGTAACCATGAGTACAAGGCAAGAAAAAATAAATGTATGAAAAACAATGTATGTATCTATACCATTTAAATGAGACCCAATTATGTTGTAGTTGAAGTAAAGAGATGAGGGATATTCTGTCAAACAGTTGATGACAAGTATGTAACCAGCAGGGTGAATAGAGTCCCGTTCACTTATGGCTGCCTTTCACTGGATGGAAGCTTAGTCCAGAGGGGTACATGTAAGAAAAAAGAGGAGAAAGGCACCACTAAGTGTAAACTGGAAACTTAGTTTATTGCACTATTTATGTAATGGAGGCAATCAGCAACTAATAGTGGGAATGTGGCGGGCATTCTGACACTGGGGGGAACTGACTTGGTGTCACTGACATCCCCAGTGACACCAATACAGTGACCAGTGCTCAAAAAAGCACTGACACTGTACTAATGGCTCTGGGCAGGAAGGGGTTAACATGAGGGGCGATCAAACGGTTAACTGTGTGCTGAGTGTATTTTACTATGGGGCCGTGTGTTTGTGCTTCACTGTAAGCACACTGCTTTGTATGGCTGTCCATATCTCATATTCCTACTAACGTTCTGGAGAATGAGCAGCTACTCGGGTAAGAAAGAAAGGTTCTTTGTATAAACTCTTATTAGCCACTTGCCCTCTAGAGGATTTACCCCCCTTTAATGATCAGGCCTCTTTTTGCTACTCGGCGCTACACTAATTCAACTGATAATTGCGCGGTCATGCAATGCTGCACTCAAACGAAATTTACATCCTTTTTTTCACATAATTAGAGCTTTCTTTCGGTGGTATTTGATCACCTGTGCGCTTTTTATTTTTCACACTATAAACAAAAACAGACCAAAATTTTGAAGAAAAACAATATTTTTTACTTTTGGCTATAAAAAATATATAGTAAACTCAATGTTAGTTATAAATTTAAACCAAATGTATTCTGCTACATGTTTTTGGTAACAAAATCCCATTAAGTGTATATTGATTGCTTTGTGTGAAAGTTTTAGCGTCTACAAACTATGGTATAGATACTGCAATTTATGCCATTTTTTTGCTATACAGCGCTGCGCTAGTTTAACGGACAATTGCGCAGTCATGCAATATGGTACATAAATTAAATTGTGTCCTTTTTTTCACACAAATAGAGCTTTCTTTTGGTGGTATTTGATCACCTGTGCGCTTTTTATTTTTTTTGCGCTTTTTAAAAAAAAATGTTTTCTCATTTCTGTCATAAAATATATCCAAAAAAACTAAAATTTCATCGTAAATTTAGGCCAAAATGTATTTTGCTACATGTTTTTGGTAAAAAAAAATCCCAATAAGTGTATATTGATTGCTTTGTGTGAACATTATAGTATCTAAAAACTATTTTATAGATCAGGGGTGGGCAACTGTGGCCCTCCAGCTGTTGTAGAACTACAAGTCGCATGAGGAATTGCAAAACTGACAGTTACAAGCATGACTCCCAAAGGCAGAGGCACGATGGGACTTGTAGTTCACCAACAGCTGGAGGGCCACAGTTGCCCACCCCTGGCATAGATAATGGAATTTACACAGCTTTTACTTTCTGACTGCTCATCACATTTCTTGAGGTGCTAAATACCAGGATAGTACAAACACCCCCAAATGACCACTTACCGGAAAGTAGACACCCTAAGCTATCTGCTGAGAGTCCATGGAAGATTTATTTTTTTTCCACAAGTTTCTGGAAAATGACAAAAACCTTTTTTTTTACACAAAGTTGTCATTTAAATTATATATTTCTCACACAAGCCATGAGTATAGGTGGAATTACACCCTAAAATACATTCTGCTACTTCTACCGAGTATGGGGATACCACATGCATGAGACTTTTTGGGAGCCTAGCCACATACAGGAGCCTGAAATCCAATAACCACTTTGAAAGCCTGAAGGTGCACAACTTCTCATTTCACTTTCTCACTACATATCACAGTTTCAAAGGCCCTGAGATGCCAGGATAACATCCCCCCCCCCCCAATGACCCCTTTTTGGAAAGTAGACACCCCAAGGAACTTAAAAGTGAGCATTTTGCAGATCTAATTTTTTCTCATAAGGTTTTGAAATATAAAAAATGAAATAAAAAATGTTTTTGTTTGTTTTGTTCATTTTCCAAAAACTTGTGGCAACAAACGAGATCTGCAAAATACTCACCATGCTTCCTATCAAATTCCTTGGGGTGTCTACTTTCCAAAAAGGTGTCATTTGGGGGGGGGGGGGTTGATGCTATCCTGGCATTTCAGGGCCTCCGAAACTGTGATAGGTAGTCAGGAAGTGTAATGAGGAAAAAAGCCCTTTAAAAGCTTTAAGGTGCTTATTGGATTTTGGGGTCCTGTACTTGGCTAGACTGCCAAAACGTCTCTCATATGTGGTACCCCCATACTCAGGAGAAGAAGCAGAATGTATTTTGCAGAGTAATTCCACATATACCCATGGCATGTGTGAGCAATAAATCATTTAAGTGACAATTCTGTGTAAAAAAAAAAATGTTTTTGTTTGTCACTTTCCAAAAACTTGTGGTAAAAAACTAAATTCTTTTATTGATTCAACATTGCCTCTCAGCAAATAGTTTGGGGTGTCTGCTTTCCAAAAAGAGGTCATTTTGGGGGGTGGGGGCATTTTTTTGCCCAGCATTAGAAGTTTATGCCACACATCATTCACTCTTCTAACCACCTGCAGGCCAAGCCTTTTCGTGGCGATACCTCACATGCATGGTACAACTGCTGTTTCCATACTGGCACAGGGTCAATGCTCAGGAACGCATGTGCGCGCATGCGCTGGGGGGCGAGGGTACTTTTTTTATTATTATTTTTACACTGTCCCTTTAATTTTTTAGCACTTTTAATGCTATCACAGGGAATGCAAATATCCCCTACAATTTCAATGGGCATTGTCATATATTCTTTTTTTGAGAAATCTGGGTTCTATCAGACTAGATATCTCCTCTGCCCTTACATTATCTAATCAAATCAAGATCGGTGTGATCAGATGGTTTCCCAATTTACAAATGGCGCTGTTCATATCCTGCGAAACTGAAGTGATGATCATCCTGGTATAACTATTCAAAGTCCAGTGATGTACCAGTACGTGGCTGGTCCTTGTTGGGTTCATATGCTATGTTCTTTTTTTTTCCTTATATGCAACCTGTGGACTGAAAGAAAAAAAGAGAAGAAATCTCTGCCAAAAAAAAAAAATGTGTGGTATGCCCACCATAAAAATATACCGCCCTGCAGCCACCTACTTCTAACGGTAGGCATACATTAGGTCACACGGTGCCACATGCGTCAGTTCCAAGATTGTACAGATGTCTAAATAGTGGCACACTTGAATAAAAATTGTCCACATATTAGTGGTACCCCATATGGAAAAAGGAAGACACCAAATGCCAAACTATCTTGCCACTACTTCCCATGTAGTCTGGGCATCCGGGGGGCTCCATGTGACCATCTTTTCCCTCGTAAAGCTGAAACTTATAAGTATAGCCTGTTGTCCTCTCACAGGTCTTCTACATCTTGACCCCATATCTGGCACGCTTGCTTGGGAGAAATTGTTTGAATGCAAGGTGGCCAGAAAAATTAATGAGGGACTCACCAACGCAGATTTTTTGCTGGAGAGTATAGACATCAGCAAATTTTTGGTTAAGGTGATTTACAATAGGCTGAATTTTGTGTAGCCGGTCAAATTCAGGGTCACCTCGAGGATGAGGATGAAATGCATAAAATACATTATACTCTCATATCTATGCCTGACCATGGCAGCAGAGTACACGGGCATATGATGAATCGGGTCTGTGGACCAATACAACCACAATTAATTTTTTTTAGTAATGCCCATGTTGAGGATTAGGTCCAAAAAAATATAAATTCGGGAACTGTAATGAGTTTCCATGCAAATGGTCTGGCAAGGTTTGAATTTGGGTTGGCGGCGATACACTGTTGTGCATATAAAATGCTTTGATCCACAATCAATGCATACAGATCTTCCATGAAAAACAGCTCCAAAAAATCAAGGGGAGGAGTTAAATTTGCTATTTCCACCTGAATTCCGGGTTGGGCAGTGAATGGGGGAAGTATGGGTGCTGTAGAATTTGTGGGCTGCCAATCAGGATTTGCAAGCACATCTGGAAGGATACTAGGGGCTCTACGGGCCTGTGTGTGAATTCTTGGTGGTTGTGGGACAATACTTGTGCTCGCCACAGCACCAGCTTGTACTGCACTTATGGGACTCGCCATGTCACCAAGTGATACTGCAGTGCTGGTACTATTATTATTATTATACAGGATTTATATATCGCCAACAGTTTGCTCAGCGTTTTACAATATAACGAGAGACAATACAGCAACAATACAATTCAATACAAGAGGGTTAGGAAGGCCTGATCCTGGGAGCTTACAATCTAAGAGGTATGTGAAAGACCAGGATGTACTAGACCGCTGGTGCTCGCCAGTTCACCAAAAGGTAGCGCGGCACTAGTACTGGCACTCTGCTGCATATCAGAGTCATCAAAATTTACCAGCAAGTGCTAACAGAGATCTGCGAACACTGCAGCTTTGTGTGCAATGTATCAAGTGGCAGTGACCTACTGGCACTGCACTTGCTGGGGGAGAAGGGGGGGGGTAAGCATAATGGCTAAACGCAGGTGCTGGCAAGTGCCGGGCTGATCCCGCTAACGCTGCGTTTTTGGAGACACTATAGTAATGTGAACACTGGTATAGTGCTGATCTGATCAAAGATATTGATCCGTTCAGACACTATACTAGCAATGGAGTTTTATTGTGTATGAGCGTGTTCCTGGCAATCAAGGGGTTAAATACGATTACTGGTGTACTGATGGGCAATCTGAGGCTATCTGGGAGGGGCGTGAAAACCATGGGAGCCCGAATCACATATATATATGTGATTTTGTACACCTGTGTCACCCTGTAGCAGTATTTGTGCTATAGGGCGGTCAGGAAGCAGTTACATAAGCGGTTTGTGTTACGGCGCTGCGTTACTTTAACTGAAAATTGCGCGGTCATGCAAAGCTGCACCAAAATGAAATTTACATCCTTTTTTTCCCCATGAATTGGGCTTTCTTTTGGTGGTATTTTTTGCGCTATAAAAAGAAGTCCGACAATTTTGAGAAAAAAAACATATTTTAGACTTTTTGCTATAAAACATGGCCAGTAAAAAAATGTAAAAATCAAATTTCGGCATAAATTTTGGCCAAAATGTATTCTGTGACATGTCTTTGCTAAAAAAAAATCCCAATACATGTAAATTAATTGGTTTACGTGAAAGTTATAGCATTTACAAATGGCGGTATAGATACTGGATTATACTAATGATAGTGGCAATCAGCGACTTATGGTGGCAATCAGCAACTTATGGCGGCAATCAACGACTTATGGTGGGACTGCGGCGGACATTCTGACACTGGGGGGGAACTGACTTGGGGTCACTGACATTCCCAGTGACACCAATACAGTGATCAGTGCAAAAAAAACACTGACACTGTACTAATGGCACTGGGGAGGAACGGCTTAACTTTTGGAGACAATCAAAGGGTTAACTGTGTTTGGGGAGTGTTTTACTATGGGGCAGGGGTGTGTACCTCTCTGTTACACACTGTTCTGGAAGGCTGAGCTCAGCGATCCTGGAACAATATGCTGAAAGCTGACAGGGAGGAGAACTCCATTGAAAACAAAGCAGCCTTCCTCCCCGTCAGTATTTGCAGGCAATTGCCGGGCTCCGGCGGGTAATCACCGGCCCGGACCCGGTGATTGACACCTGCGGCCGCGATCGGTGCCGTGGGTAGGGCGGTCGCGCCTACCCCGGAATGCAGGATCACGTTTATATACGTGGTTAAAGCCATTCCATGGGCGCAAAATACAAACAGTTGACCAATAATTCAACCTACCCATGGTAGAAATACAAGAAATACCTCAGAAAGTAATATGCCTTTTGCAGCCAAAAAATACAGCATAAATTGATAATTGGATAAAGGAGTACCATCCGCATGTGCAGGGGATGGAAAGAGGGAATTTCACAGCCAACCACTGAAAGGCCAGTGCAACAGGAAGATAAATACCACCAAGAGTATAAAAGATCAACTATTTACCCCTACTAAGCTGATCAGTTTTAGATTTGTGCAAATACACTTTATATACATGTGACATCTTTGCTGTAATGTTAACTGCAGGATGTTAAAACCAACACAAGAAGGCAGTGTCCTGCAAATTCAGTGGCATTTACATCCTGCAGAGCAGTCCCATGGACCTTGCATTTTGAATCACAGGACTTTGCTAGGGAGTAGTGTATCAAAGGACTACGTTTGCCAGAAGAGCTGATGTGTGGGTAAGTGCAGATTTATACAGAAGCCCAGGAAACTGGACAGGAAGTGAGAGAGATGAGAGCTGGAGAGAGGAAGCAGAGGGAGAGTAGTGCTAACTGCTGGGGAACTGGACCAGGCTGCAGAGCTGAGAAAGGAGAAGCAAGGTGGAGCCGTTGACCACTGACCTTGCCAACTTGTTCAGCAAAACAACCTGGAGCAGGTGAACGGGAGCACGGTGACTGGGTGGAACAATGCACATGAGGCTGGAGAACCTGTGGGGGTTTTGCCACAGGTTGCAGCTTTGTTCCCATAGCAGATACTGTTGAACACATTTGCAGCTCAGTTAAATCATCAGAGCTGAAAACAGTACACGCCTTCCACAGGCCAGATCACATCAGTGCTCCCTTAACCATTGGCCTACCCTGCTAAAGGAACTTCTACCACCATTGACATTGGTTACCGCATCCCAGAGTGGAGTTGCCCTATTGCGAACAAGCCCATGTTCCTGTTTTACACTTTATTTGCTTAAAGCTGCTGTTTTCTCAGTGCATTAAAGGAAATAATACCCAAGTCGAGTGTCATTTAAAGGGAAAGTCCTTGTCTTCTACCTCCCCTTTGTATTAATTCTGTCAGGAACTATAACCTACATCACTGTCTAGTTGTGCACTAACTGGGCCCCATCAAGCGCACAGAATAATCCTCACTGCATTTTCAGGAACACTGATCAAAGAGCTCTTTTATCTCAGATTTAAGCCTTGCCATCAGATTCTGAGGGCCCAAAGTGAGCTAGTCATATTGTTGCTAGTTTTTATTGCTCACTGGGGTTGACACCACATAAGGTCAAAGGTATTAGGTTAACTTCTGAAAAGCAGGCCTGCTAATATTGATTGATATTCTGCTATATGTGTTGCTTCTTTGCTTAGAATTGCTAAGAGAATCATTGCCATTCCAAGTATCAATACCAGTTTGTACTGTTCAACCAAGCATACTTTAAAATTTAATATAAACCACATATCAGTTCACTCTAATTTGTTTGTGAGTCTACTTTCTGCTGGTAATTTATTCTGGTCAAAGGAATACTATGGTGTCAGCAAGGGTTGGGGTGTCAGCAAGGGTTGGGCTGTCAGAAAGGGGTCCAGAATGACAGGGAGCCTGCAAATAACTCAGCGATTCCTAAGGGATTCCTCAGCTACAATGTCCTCCTTTACTCGTACATGCTCCAGCGTTTGACTTGTCTTACAATTCTTGGAATGAGAGAACCAGTTCAGATGGAGATGTGAAATGCACCAAAGCCAAAGAAAATTTATTTTTTAAGTGCTCCAAATACAAAAGAACATAGAATTTGTAGCATTAAGCAAAACACAAAGCAGTTTAATAAAATAGGCAACCTTTATCACGAGTAACACTGCATTGTAAAACCTTTGAGAAATGTTTGATAATAAAATAGGAAGAACTGGGGCAGTGTGTAGTTTTCTAAAGATAGAAACATCTTCTAGTGTTTTGGACAAAGATGCATGGCCACAACCCATCTCAACTGAGTCACACAGAAACATAAAATTAGCTCTGTGGAGTCAGCCAAAGGAGAATTGCAAACAGCAGTGAAAAATCACACCAATTCATCCAAGCAGTTGAATAGGTAATCCAGGTCAATTTCAACCAGACTGTGATCAGCTTCTGAATTAACTGTTGGACAAGGAGAAGAAAATGTTATGAACAAGCCAAACTGTCAGCTTTGGCTGCAGGGGCCAGTTTCCTGGGAGTTTTAGATGTCATTCAGTTGACAGCATACATGACACTTTTGTTTTTATATTTTAACAATATAAGTCAGTTAATAACTCCATGACGGAGAGTAAAGCAAATTTTAAAGCCTGCAACCAGTTCTGCAACTTTGGCATTTGTTAGTTAGACTGTACATATCATTGCAACTACTTAGTGTATCCAGGTATATTATACCTTGGGTTTTTTTCAAGACAAATTGGGCATTCATTTGGTGGCAAATTATAATGGATATTTCATTATTTTTTTAAAATTATTATTATTAGTATTAATAAAGGGAAACTGGCCCAAATGTATCTGCTTGTCATTAATTACTCACCACCAAAGAACAACCCAAAACAGATTCTACTACTCCTTGCGATCACAGTGATACCATATGTGCATGTTATTTATTGTTTGTACCCTTAGTAGGGCTCAGAATCAGTATTGCTCTTTTTGCTTTTTTATCCTACTTAAAACGGACTGACACTAACTGATACTAAATAAAAACACTTTTTTTATCATGCCTGAAACATAATGACCCTGACAACATCTTTGACTCTAAGCATGATCCTAACCCTGACCCTGACCTAGGAAAAACCCTATTTTATCTTTATTTTACTTTTTACACATCTTTATTTTTGTTTGTTGACATACTTCTCCTCTAGCAGAGAGGAAAAGAGACAATGGGGGATATACTAAAAAAGGCACATACAAAATCTGGTGCAACTCTGCATAGAAACCAACCAGCTTCCACAACTTGGAAAAGTTGAAGTAAAACAATATTTTTTATTAAACGACTGTGTTTTAAAAAATCAGGCCAAAGACCAGCACACCAGGATTCACTCCATTAATCACCAAGTCCCACTGATTCCTGAGCATCCATGTAAAACTACAAATCTGCATATTAAACACATTTTTCCTATTAAAACTATCTGCCATTGTATTTGAATATGAAGCTATGCCACACCAGCACTTCCACTTTCATTGTATTTGGATATGAAACTATGCCACACTACACCTTTAGGGAAAAAGTAATACGTGCACATATTTTTACATAAAAAAATTAGCATTTATTATTTTTTCCCTAGAAGCCTGCAAAGCTTTGCACCTATGATCACTGGATCGGTGGGTGCAATGTCAGGCTCCTGCAGACAAGCCCTACAGCTTCCAACCAGTACCTCTGTATGGACTATCAGTTTGAAAGCTGTAGGGTTTTTGTTTTTTTTAAGCATTAAGTGAAGAAGTTATACTTATATATCACAACACTTAAACTTATAATATCCCAGAAAAGTGATCTACCTTCACCCTTGAAGGCCAGCTAAACAATATATATGTGACTTTTCTATGAGCAAATACATCAAATCAAAAATCAAAACTTATATATAAAAAAATTATAAAAATTATATATGAAAAATTATGTCCAAAAGTCCCACCTTGTCCAAAAATAAAAATAAAAATAAGATCAAAAGTCCCAAAAAATAATCCTCACAAGTGTAATACAAACACTTAAACTTTTTCTTCTTCTTTCATCACCAAAACCTTCTTACTACCCGCAAATCCTGATATTCATACACCTCAAAAAAAGAAAAAAACTCGACATAGTGTCATACCTTAAATAATGTAAAACACACGTGCCACTCGCTGTGCAGCATGCAAAATAAATGTGTATACTCTAACCAAGTGTCAAAACACATACAAATAAGTGAAATGACAATACGAGTGAAAACACATTCACATAGGATATGCCATGCAATGTGTGAAAAACCACTCCACAGATAACACTGCCAGTGTATCACACCACACCCTATATATATATATATAAAGGTGATAACCAAACCACCACTCTCCAACTCTAATATGGATGGGTAATTACCCTATAGCAGAAACAGCAGGGCAGATTAACCACTCTGGGTTACAATCTCCTCTCATTGATTTCCTCCAACGATTATGATTTTCTCCTCCACTTTCCTCCAGAAAATCAGTCACAATATAAAAGGTATTCTTCTTTATTCAAAACTCACATACATTTCGTGGTAACAGTTCCTCCTCACAAGCAGTGTGCACATGGACAGGTTCAGGAAAACATAAACCGCATGTTCCCACTTCCAAGATGGCCGCGATCGCACTTCCGGTCAACGTCGATGCGTATGACGTCACGTGTCTCTGACGCGTTTCGTCACTTCCTTTGACTTTTTCAGAAGGGTAAGGACGTCTGTGCATCGACTCCTTATGTACCGCCCTTCCTACATGAACGGCACCACTCAACGCCATCTTGGAAGCTGGAAAACGCTGCCCACACCTGACTGCATTGTATCTAATACAAAAATTCAACTGCCACCTATACATAACTAAGACCTCATGCCTCTATACAGTAAAACACCACATATAAGGTACCAATACAATGTAAATTAAATATAAGTACCGGGACCAATTACATTACCATTCCTATCTCGATACACAGATACAAGTATATATTTCATAGGACCACACATGTGTATATATCCAAAACCATCAAGATCACACTAATAAGATATATGATATATATGATACATCTATATATCAGGATATGATGTCAAAATAAGCATATCTACAATTATTAGAGAATATATCCATTTCATTTTAAGTATATACAAATAAAACACATACTAAAAGCTCCCTCTACTGGACAAAAATAAAAACATTTCTATAATATCTAGACTTCTGTCCTATATTGTTATTCATCCCCAATACACTTATTCTAAATCTATATATCGATATCAATATTTACCCTTATCCTGCGCCCGTGATTCAAGACACATAACCTAACACCTAAACAATTAATTAATTTTTCTTTTTGTGCTAATATATAATTATAATAAGTTAAAAGAATAATTAAAATTCCAAATATCCTACCATTATTATTAACAATTATTTCATTTAAAATTATATTACCTCAATGGTTCCACCCGTTACTTTCATGAATCCATATACACTTCCCTCATACATATGGGGTATATTACAAACCATATCCTAAAATATGAATATAAATAAAATATGAATAAAATATGAGTAAAATATCTACTAAAAGATATACTATTAAAAATCCGCAATAAAACAGTTCAAATCTAGTTCGATATTTAAACCATTCGGTTTTAAAGTATTCAATTTAAAAATCCAATATGTCTCATTTTGCGATATACTCTTTACCTTGTTACTACCTCTCCAATGGGAATCAACCATGTTAATACCACAAAACTTAATTACACTAGGATCTGAATTATGGTATTCTTTAAAGTGACGGGAGACACTATGGTCCTACTTACCTTTTAAGATATTGGTCACATGTTCTTTTAGTCTAGTACCCAACTTCCTTTTTGTTCTACCTACATATTGTAATGGGCAAGGACATTCTAAAACATAGGTCACGTATTTAGTATCGCATGTGATAAATTTCTTTATATTAAATTCCTCTCCTGTATAGACTGATTTATGATTCAAGTGCGGAAGTGCGATCGCGGCCATCTTGGAAGTGGGAACATGTGGTTTATGTTTCCCTGAACCTGTCCATGTGCACACTACTTGTGAGGAGGAGCTGTTACCACGAAATGTATGTGAGTTTTGAATAAAGAAGAATACCTTTTATATTGTGACTGATTTTCTGGAGGAAAGTGGAGGAGAAAATCATAATCGTTGGAGGAAATCAATGAGAGGAGATTGTAACCCAGAGTGGTTAATCTGCCCTGCTGTTTCTGCTATAGGGTAATTACCCATCCATATTAGAGTTGGAGAGTGGTGGTTTGGTTATCACCTTTATATATATATATATATAGGGTGTGGTGTGATACACTGGCAGTGTTATCTGTGGAGTGGTTTTTCACACATTGCATGGCATATCCTATGTGAATGTGTTTTCACTCGTATTGTCATTTCACTTATTTGTATGTGTTTTGACACTTGGTTAGAGTATACACATTTATTTTGCATGCTGCACAGCGAGTGGCACGTGTGTTTTACATTATTTAAGGTATGACACTATGTCGAGTTTTTTTCTTTTTTTGAGGTGTATGAATATCAGGATTTGCGGGTAGTAAGAAGGTTTTGGTGATGAAAGAAGAAGAAAAAGTTTAAGTGTTTGTATTACACTTGTGAGGATTATTTTTTGGGACTTTTGATCTTATTTTTATTTTTATTTTTGGACACGGTGGGACTTTTGGACATAATTTTTCATATATAATTTTTATAATTTTTTTATATATAAGTTTTGATTTTTGATTTGATGTATTTGCTCATAGAAAAGTCACATATATATTATTAAGTGAAGAAGGCTCTTCAAATGGGGGAAGCATAAATTCCATATTCAAAGTATTAATAGAAATCCCCAGAAAATCTAAAAGTGCAAGAGGAACCACCTTTCCAGCAGCCAGTGGAATATCTATGTGCCCCATTAGTTGTTGGAAACTCCACAACAAGTTCTGACCGATACATGTGTAACATCCTCCAGGTTAGTTCAGTAGTTTTTTGTTTGATACAGGCCGAGTAGCAGCCTGGGGATGAGTCAGCCTGGGAGTGAGGTAGTGAGGTTACCTCAGGACAGACTGGGAGGCTGTAACAGGTCAGGGCTTCTGGAGCCCTCCCACCTTTCCAGAAACCTGAGAGCTTTCTAGAGAAGTCAAGGGTAGGAGGCCCAGATCTGCATGTTTGAGGGACCTTGGCCAATCACCTGGTAAAGGTCTGGGCATGGTGACCAGGACAACCCTCAAATGTGGTAGAGCCTTGGAATAGGTGAGCAGTGTAGGGTGGAAGATGGATTGAGGAAGACTGGAGAGAGGGGTCTGGGAGGGGGCCCCAGGGAGGGGAGCCTACCTACAAGCAGGTTGTTGGGGAAGAGGATCTTCACTGCCTCTATGTCTCCTGGGGAGGCCAGCCTGTGTAGAAGGGAAGGAGCCAGCCAAGCGTACAGTGCCTTGAAAAACTATTCATACCCCTTGAAATTTTCCACATTTTGTCATGTTACAGCAAAAAACGTAAATGTATTTAATGGGGATTTTATGTGATAAACAAACACAAAGTGACACATAATTGTGAAGTAGAAGGAAAACGATAAATGGTTTTCAGATTTTTTACAAATAAATATCTGGAAGTGTTGCATGCATTTTTATTCAGCCCCCTTTACTCTGATACCCCTAACTAAAATCTAGTGAAACCAATTGCCTTCAGAAGTCACCTAATTAGTAAATAGTCCATCTGTGTGTAATTTATTCTTAGTATAAATACAGCTGTCCTGTGAAGTGCTCAGAGGTTTGTTAGAGCATATTAGTAAACAAACAGCATCATGAAGGCCAAGGAACACACCAGACAAGTCAGGGATAACGTTGTGGAGAAGTTTAAAGCAGGGTTAGGTTATAAAAAAATATCCCAAGCTTTGAACATCTCATGGAGCACTGTTCAATCCATCATCCAAAAATGGAAAGAGTATGGCACAACTGCAAACCTACCAAAACATGGCGTTCCACCTAAACTGACAGACTGGGCAAGGAGATCAGAGAAGCAGCCATGGTAACTCTGGAAGAGCTGCAGAGATCCACAGCTCAGGTTGGAAAATCTGTCCACATGACAACTATTAGTTGTGCACTCCACAAATCTGGCCTTTATGGAAGAGTGCCAAGAAGAACACTATAGTTGAAAGACAGCCATAAGAAATCCTGTTTACAGTTTGCGAGAAGCCATGTGGGGGACACAGAAAACATGTGGAAGAACATACTCTAGTCAGATGAGTCCAAAATTTTACTTTTTGGCCTAAAAGCAAAACTCTATGTGTCGGCGGAAAACTAACCCTGCACATCACCCTGAACACACCATCCCCACCGTGAAATATGGTGGTGGCAGCATCATGTTGTGGGGAAGATTTTCTTCAGCAGGGACAGAGAAGTTGGTCAGAGTTGATGGGAAGATAGATGAAACCAGGGCAATCTTAGAAGAAAACTTGTTAGAGTCTGCAAAAGACTTGAGACTGGGGCAGAGGTTCATCTTCCAGTAGGAAAAAAAAACCCTAAACATAAAGCCAGAGCTACAATGGAATGGTTTAGATCAAAGCATATTCATGTGTTAGGATGGCCCAGTAAAAGTTCAGACCTAAATCCAATTGAGAATCTGTGGCAAGACTTGTTGTTCACGGGCATTCTCCTTCCAATCTGACAGAGCTTGAGCTATTTTGCAATGAATGGGCAAACATTTAACTCTCTAGGTGTGCAAAGCTGGTAGAGGCATACCCAAAAAGACTGGCAGTTGTAACTGCAGCGAAAGGTGGTTCTACAAAGTATTGACTCAGGGGGCTGAATACAAATGCACACCACACTTTTCAGATATTTATTTGTAAAAAATGTTGACAACCATTTATCATTTTCCTTCCACTTCACAATTATGTGCCACTTTGTGTTGGTCTATCACATAAAATTGTAATAAAATACATTTTTGGTTGCAACATGACAAAATGTGGAAAATTTCAAGGGGTATGAATACTTTTTCAAGGCACTGTATAGGCACTCATCTTCATATCTGGTGGTCTTGTCCGGTGGTGAACTTGTTTTGGACAGAGGTCTTCCAGCTCCTTTCAACCCTGTTCTCAAAAACAATCCTGCCTGATCTCTTGTAGCACTGTTACACCACCAACCAACAGACATAACAAAATCCCAGTTCTAACTACTACTGCAAATAATTACAGTGGCTAAACCATAGCAAAAGCATGGAAATCTGAAATGGCTTAGTTTGGCTGAGACTAAAAATAGGGTGCTTCATGAGAATAAAGTTATACTGCAAGATAGAATCACCAAATCTACTAATATCTGGCAGCCATGGATGCACCACTACCTCCCTCCATACTTTGATTCCACACTGCTGCTACCAAGCTGATTCCTTCTCACCTCTTAGCAATATATTGTTTTTGTGACCTATTACTGGCAGGCCCTTGGGACTCCTGACTCCTTCCCGGAACCCACAGTCCTCTCAGCCCTTCTTCCCCTCTTTTTTTCTTTCTCCACCACAGCTAATTTGAAGATAGTATGGGTTGCCAACACTGACATTCAATGATACTGTGGATAATTAGAAACGGCTGACCGCTGTTTGACTCCCACTGCTTTTGATTTTGTCATCTAACTCTCAGGCAGGACCTTTCTCTTCCCTTGCCTAAGCTAGTATTTGCCATTCTACCTACACTATATTGCCAAAAGTATTGGAATGCCTGTCTTTACACGCACATGAACTTTAATGACAACCCAGTCTTAGTCTGTGGGGTTCAATATTGAGTTAGCCCACCCTTTGCAGCTATAAAAGCTTCAACTCTTCTGGGAAGGCTGTCCACAAGGTTTAGGAGTGTGTCTATGGGAATGTTTGTATAGAAACGAACTCTCCTGCACTCTAAGACCCAAAGGAGGTGGATGGATGGAACCAGAACTTAAAAAAATTCGACCACCTTTGCATATGGGGTTGTGCAGCTCCAAACAAGGCTGGGGAAGCCCGACCAATACTGTGAAGCAAAGACAAAAAAGAAGCGCACCAACCTTGCGCATTACCTCAGTAAACCAATTTTATTGAATACAAAAATATACTCACAAAAAAAGAAGTATTTCAAGCATGTCAGTTCTCAAAGGAACTATGGAATGGTAAGACCTGCGAGAGTCCCATCATAGGGGTGGAAACTCAGGGATCAGCTGACGCTGCTGTTGTTCCCAGTTGCTTCCACTTTGTTACAATACTAACAGTTGACTGTGGAATATTTAGTAGCAAGGAATTTAATGGATGAACTTTTTGCACAGGTGGCAACCTATCACGGTACCATGCTTGAATTCATTGAGCTCCTGAAAGCGACCCATTCTTCCACAAATGTTTGTAGAAGCAGTGTTCATGCCTAGGTGCTTGATTTTATACACCCGTGGCTATGGAGGTGATTGGAACACCTGAATCCAATGATTTGGAGGGGTGTCCCAATACTTTTGGCAATATAGTGTATATTGAGTAAGAATATCCACCTTTTTTCATCATTTGTCATGCTTTTCGCGAGTTTATCTTTTTAGTCATCAACATGATATTTTAAGTTGAGCAATTGCTTTATCCATCTGTAAACCCATCTGTAGCCCATAGGCCTAACTATTGTAACTCACTGAAAAAGAGATTTAGCATCAATAGTTGGATAATAGTGTAGTTTACCCAAACTTCTGTCCTTTTAGTCCATTTACTTATGAACACAGTTTTTAAAAATGTCATGTTGATACATGTTGCCTATAAATAAATACATTGTGATTTGTTTTAATTTGCTTGTTGTAGTTTGCTGACTCAGAAAAAGAACTTGATTGCCACATTATTCTTTTGGTCAGTTTCCAGAGAAGCTTTTATAGTAGGTTATCTGTTTTTATTGAGTGAACAGACCAGTTAAATCACCCATTCACTGTTTTAAAAAGCTGACTTTTAATTGATTTTTTTTTTCTTTTAATTTCCCATTTTTATTTTTATTTATGCTGCCTCCTAGGATACAAACATCACATATCATAGGAGGTACCATGTCTGTGTACATACTGTTCTATGAATGGAGGAAAGTAATGTCTCCTTGAATATGTGACAGGGAGGCATTACTACACTCCATTCATAGAACTCCTTACAGAACGCTTCCTCCCTACATGGATGGCACAGGCCAAGGAGTGTAAAGTCAGGGCCACCCAGTGGTTCTGCAGTGGAACACAAGGCTGGAAACCAGCAAGGAGACAGAGATATTCTCTTTCAAACCCACAGTCCAGTAGCAACCCATGTTCAAGTCCAAGGTCTGAAGGTAATATGTGACGGAAGGCCCTCAGATGACTTGGGCAATTATATAGGACAGGATATATGTCCTGCCTAGGCTATGGCTTGAAACCTAGAACGGAGTCCTTTGGTTATACATTCATCACTCTTCTGACACATTCAACTGTGTGTGTGAATATTGTTTTCAGCTAATAAGTCCTGTAAACAATAAGGTTTTCATAGCAGGTGGTAAGAAGACAGAGAAAAACATTTGAGAAATAGCTGAGAGCTTCATCTGTTGGCTGAATAGAAGAATCTCACTAATGGAGCCCCAGAAAGTAGTAACATACGCTTTCAGTAATAGAAAGTTGTACATCTGTGCCTGTAGACATCTGATTGGACAACACACAGGTAAATCACTTTGCTTGCCAATTATCTTTCCTGTGCAAGGGATGATAGGAAATTATATCACACACTTGTTTAAACTATATGCAATAATACATTTTAATTCATACACAAGTTCACAAAACAGTGTTTTTATATCTGCCTGGAGTTCAGCTTTAAGGTTGTTAAATAATGTTAAAATTATATAAAGACTCGTGAGAGCAAATGGAACTACTATCCATGATTTGTTCAGCTAGAAAGAAAGGGTATCTGAAACCAATTAATATCTGTGTTAATCAGCATTTCCACCCTTATGCAATGGACAATGCTTTATTGACCTTGAACAGCCTTTGACTTAACAGTAAGTATATTTCCCCTAAAGCTCTGCTTGATGGTAATGAAAGAAATGTAATGTGAAGAAGTAGAGCAAAAATTACAGAAGACCCTTTTCTAGTTACATAAACCCATGCTTGGTGTCAGAAAGGCTTCCTAAATGTTAATAGTTTGTTTTAGATGACTAAAATTGTAAGTTATAAAAATGCAGAGGCAGAGATGTTAAAATGGCATAATATGTGGCAAATAGATGATGTTGAAGCCTCTGACCCCTGTTCAGTGATGGTTGTAAAGGGTTCTTTACACATGCATCAAAATGTGACATTGAACAAGCTTTTTCAAAGCACTCTGAATGCCATTCAAAGTCCCTGTCACTAAATAAAATGTTTAGCTTATAGTCTTGTTCACAAATTGTCTTTGCTTTGCTTAACTCCTTGGCACCGAGCATACGCAAATATGCAGCCTCTCAGCGACTGGGCCTTGGTGCTGAGGACCACATATTTGCCTACCCAATGTAAACAAGAAACTTTGCCGAGAGCCTGCCCTGCACGCTTTTAATTCAATAATGTAATCAAACCAAAAACACTGAAATTTGAAATATAGCGCCAAGTTCGCACATCACTGAAATTAGTCGCAAAATCATTTTCAGTGTCTGATGACGAATTTCCCCACAAATCATTATCACTCAATTCTGCAAGTGGTTCTGATTTACTATCGCTGTTCTCTAGCTGGTCTAAAACTGCTATTGACATAAAGGGAAGCTTTTTGGATGCCATGGACATTTCTCAGTTTCCAGGCAGAAAGAAAGGTAAAAATGCAGGCAGGGCACAGGACAAAGCACTAGGGACAAAATGTATGTGAAATGGTTTGATAAAGTAATGTTATACTATCAGATTTTAGTGTATTAAATGAATGTCAAATTTTTTAATTTTTGAAATTCCTGCCAGTTCCACCCCCCGTACGTACTGCTGCTTGCAGGGAACAGAACCCGGTTGCCGGCATCAGCCAGAGGGAGGACATGGCTGGGGACGCTGCAGGGGGGACATCGCGGAACTGCAGGACAAGGTAAGTGTTTGAAGGATCCCAGAGCAACGCTGCATGGTAATCCTGAAGGTAGCTCGGGGGTTACCGCTTCTTGTACTGAAAGTTAACCCTGAGCTACACTCGGGAATACCGCCAGGGAGGTTAACGGATGATCATCCGTTTACATCTGCTAGTCCAGTGTTTCTCACCTTTTTTCAGTCATCATTTTAAAGGCACCCTTTAAAATGATGGACAGTCCCGAGGCACCCCATTCTAAAATGTGAAAAATGATTCTAATAGTTTTATATAACGCAGCAACATCCACACATGTAGGACACCCAACATTAGAGGTGATTTATTCTTCCAAATCCACTTTTGCACACTGGTACTGAGTAATATTCCAATGTTTCTCTTCTCCCTCAGTTTTTCTCCATCACTGAGCTAATGTGACCCAGGGGCGGACTGACAACTCATGGGGCCCCCGGGCAATAGGGGATCATGGGGCCCCTGTGTCCTTTCCCACACTCAAAACAGCGTATGAAAGTAGCAGAGGCATTTCATAGGGCCCCCTACTGACCCTGGGCCCTCAGGCAGTGCCCACGTGCTCGAATGGTCAGTCCCTGGTGACACCATCACTGATGGAGAGGGGCAGGGGAGGAATCAAACTGTGCAACTGACATCCTCCTTATCTGATGATGTCATTGGTTGTCAGGACTCCGGCAGCTAGAAGGTCGTAATGGTGCATAATGAAAACCTGTGGCTTTGTGTAACTAAAAGGCAGGTTTGTTCCAAACACTTTGCTTGTATACAAGTCAAGTTTTGGACAATTTTTATTCATTTTGCCTAGGCACCCCTGAATAAACCTCAAGACACCCCTTGATGACTGGGCACCCTGGTTGAGAAAGGCTGCGCTAGTCCATAGAAATACATGGGTGTCCATTCTTCATCAGTAGACGGACAGATGAATCAAACATACGGAACGCCCGTGTGAAAGAGGCCTTTAGGGATGAGGTGGCAACCCTAGTCTCTGCCCATAAGGCCCTGCTTGGGCTAACCTTTGCCCCATGTCACACAGTTGGCAGTCCCTAAGCTCCTGTGTGGACGGAGTTTCTAGAACACATTGTTTGTAGTATCCCCATTCTACACTGTTCTTTCTGTGGCAGCATGCCATACTAACATTATCAGTATAATAGTAACAAACGGTCCAGGTTCTGACAACGGAAATAGAACGTGTAGTGTTGGAACTTGACTGAGCCGAGAGCGCCACCCTGTACTAAAGGAAGGAGACCTCCCGGCAACAGACGGAAGCAGTGAAAGGCATTGTGGGGGGTGAGGCGTCCGTGACTACAATCCCCGGCATGCAACGGGGCCAGCTGTGAGTGCAGTATGGCGGAGGAGGTAGAGAACGTTCCGGTGTTTGAAGTGACCCATGTGACCACACGGAAGATTCACGTTGGCTCGTACGGTGCGCTGTGGAGGGGCTGCCTGACCGAGTGTGACCTGAACCTGGCTGAGGAGAGCCCGCAAGAGGTGGACGATGCTGAGCTGGCTGGGGAGCTGGGCTGTCCTGTGGAGACCGCTGCAGAGCTCAAACTGCTGTGCAGGTTACCATCCCTTCTTCATTACTAGCTGCCTGCACTGCTAAACCACAAACTTGCTGGAAGGTCTCATGCACTTGGATGTAGGCACCCTTTTGCTGCCAGAGCTGTTTTTCCACACATTAAAAAAAAAAAAAAATTTTGCCCTGAAGATCGCACAGCCCCCCTCCCACCAAAACATTGTATATTTTCTGAATGCAGACACCCTAGACGCAAGGGTGTCAAACTGGCGGTCCTCCAGCTGTTGTGAAACTACAAATCCCATCATGCCTTTGCCTTTGGGAGTCATGCTTGTAACTGTCAATCTTGCAATGCCTTATGGGACTTGTAGTTTGGCAACAGCTGGAGGGCTGCCAGTTTGACACACCTGCCCTAGAGAATAAGTAGTGGTAGTTCTGGTTTTATAAAAGCCCCATGTAGATCAACAGTTTAGAGCAGGGGTCTCCAAACTTTTGAAACAAAGGGCCAGTTTACTGTCCTTCAATCTTTAGGGGGCCCGGGGTGTGGCCAAGGGGAGTAGAAAATGCCCTGGCATCAGTGAGAGTAAGCAATACCCTAGGCTTGTCAGTGAGAGGAACAGTGCCCCAATGTTGGTGCAAGTGTGGTAATTAGTTCCCCATTTCTGGTGTCAGTGGAGGAGCAGCGCCCCCTCGCTGGTTTCAGAGGAGCAGCGCCCCCTCGCTGGTTTCAGAGGAGCAGCGCCCCCTCGCTGGTTTCAGAGGAGCAGCGCCCCGGCGCTGGGGTCAGTGGCAGGAACGGCACCCTCGGCGCTGGGGTCAGTGGGAGGAACGGCACCTTGTCGCTGGGGTCAGTGGCAGGAACGGCACCTTGTCGTTGGGGTCAATGGAAGGAGTAGTACTTTGTATCAGTGGAAGGAAAAGCATCCCAAGGGCCAGATAAAAGCAAGCAAAGGGTCACATCCAGCCCGCGGGCCACAGTTTGTAGACCACTGGTTTAGAGCTACGCAGGAGCCCTGGGGCAATAATGATTGCATTGTAATGTGTACACACAGGGCGTTTTTGCAGCCACTTTTAGACTCTGTTTAAACTACTGTGACCTGAAAGTTGCGTGAACCTTTTCTAAAATTGGAACAACTTCAGTAGTGCTAATTAAGACAGCTCTCATTGACTAACATGGTATTTCACATGTCATGCGACTTGGGGTCTCACAAGTCGGATTTCACATGTCATGCGACTTGGGGTCTCACAAGTCGGATTTCACATGTCATGCGACTTGGGGTCTCACAAGTCGGATTTCACATGTCATGCGACTTGGGGTCTCACAAGTCGGATTTCACATGTCATGCGACTTGGGGTCTCACAAGTCGGATTTCACATGTCATGCGACTTGGGGTCTCACCAGTCGGATTTCACATTTCATGCGACTTGGGGTCTCACAAGTTGGATCACAAGTCCCGGTAGTGTGAACCAACTCTTAGGGGCTTCCAAACGGTCCTCCATGTTACCCTATGTGTCCATGCACCCATAGACTTTTAGGCCTCATGCAGACAGGGCGTTTTTGCAGCCACTTTTAGGGGTGTCAGGCATTTTTTTTTCTTTCCCTGTTTCTAAATGGCCCTCTATGTTATCCTATGTGTCCATGCACACATAGACTTTTAGTAGCAGTACGTTTAGTACCAGCAGGAAAAAAACCTTAGGGCCAGTGCATCCAGGAGCAGCAGTGTTTTGGCAGAAAAAACGATTGACATGGTTAAATGCTAGTCATGTTTAGCGCTTGAGTGTTAATTCATTTTAATGGCTAGAATAAATTATTTTGGCCAATGAAATGAATTGACGCCCCAGCTGTTGACGCTTGTAAACGTGCCTAAACGCTTGTAAAAGTATTAGATACTTTTACAGGTGTCAAGTGTTTTTTGTGCAAAAACGCTGCTGCCAGAGGACAGCTTCTAGGAGAGTTTTTTTTTAACATCCTGTGTGCATGAGGCCTTGGAAGCTATTAGTAGCAGTAGCGTTTACCAGCATGAAAAAAAACCCAGGGCCAGTGCATCCAGGAGCGGCAGCGTTTTGACAGGAAAAACACTTGACACGACTAAACATGCCTAAATGCTAGGCACCTTTAGCGCTTGAGTGTTAATTCATTTCAACGGCCAGAATAAATTATCATTCTGGGTAAGGAAATGAGTTGATTCCCAAGCGGTTGACACTTGTAAACGTGCCTAAACGCTTGTAAAAGCGTAAGATACTTTTACAAGCGTCTGTTTTTTCTACAAAAACACTGCTGCCAGGATAGCTTCTAAGAGTTTTTTTATGTTCTGTGTGCATGAGACCTTACATTCATACCCTGATGCGTGCTTTTGCATTTCAACATTCCTGTATTTGGGGGTGGTGGACCTCAACAATTTTTGGGGGGATTTTCTGTGCTTGCGTGCAACGCTAATTTTGAAAACTTTTTTCCATCACCTAGAGCAGTGTTTCTCAATCTTTTTTCAGTCAGGGCTCCCTTTAACATTATGGACAGTTCTGAGGCGCACTATGCTAAAATGTAAAATAAACTATTCTAATAGTTTTATATAATGCAGCAACATCCAGACATGTAGGACACCCAACATTAGAGTTGATTTATTCTTCCAGAGCAAATACACTTTTGCACACTGGTACTGACTAATATTCCAATGTTTCTCTTTTCTTGTGACCCCAGCACTGACAGAGAGGGGCAGGGGAGGGCCAAACAAGGATCCCATACAGGCAATCAACATCCTCCTTATCAACCAGTGATGTAATTGGTTATCAGGACGCCAGCAGCTAGAAGGTTGTAATGGAGCACAATGAAAACCTGTGACTTCGTGTAACGAAAAGGCAGGCTTGTTCCACTTCCTGGCTTGTACAAACATTTTGAGCAATTTTTAGACGTTTTGCCGAGGCATCCCGGTTGAAAAAGGCTGACCTAGAGGAAAAAAAAGTCTTCTGCATGATGATTTTTTGGTGACAAATTCTCTTTAATGAGACACCAGGGTTCTAAAAGGCCCTGGATGTTTCATCTGTTGTCCTATGAATCTAATACAGTGCAGATCACGCTGCAATAGATACTTCTCCAGTATGGCCAGGGAAAGTTAATTGGGGACCCGAAGTGACGTCATACACATTACATCCCCTCTACCCGGCAGCACCCACCATGCCGGACTGAGGCCCACAGATAGGAGAGTGGAGTCCAATATACATTGCGGGGGTGTGTGCAGGCTGGGGAAATCAGTTACCTGGGGCTTGGAAATGATTGAGCGGCTGCCTAGCTGCCAGACTGGTTCCATCTGACCGACAGCTGTTGCCTTGTCCGATATACACACACTTCTGATGGTTACTGCCACCAGGAGCGTGTGTAAATCTTCTCCTGCTGTGAGGTCTATAAAACGTACAGACCTGGTGGTAAGAGGGTTAAAAGAAAAGTGTTACCTTGGTGGATGCAGCATCAATCAATGCTGCATCTGCCCCTCCAGTTCTGAGGCTGAGAACTGAGCGATTAAAGACTGCTGATTGCTCAGTTCTCCCTGTCACCCTGAGCAGAGAACCGGGACTGTCAGTTTTCGCTGTCTACTCTGCACAGTTGAGTGCTGGGCTGTGGATGGGGCAGGATTGGCTGACTCAGGCTCTCAGTGGCTTGCTGAGCCAGGTGCCAGTCCAGGCTTCTGGGTGGACCGTGACCATGTGGTTGCAATCTTTCCCCAGCCTAGACCAGCTGAGTGGCGTCAGCCTGACAGCGGACTTTAGTCCACCATCGGCTGAAGCTGGATTACAGGAGTGCAGAACGAAATGCACTCCTGTGATCCATAGGAAGAGTACAGCCAAACGAGCTGTGGCTGTACTTCTTTAAACTACTTCTATTGATACTGGATGTTTCTGCTAGGAGCTGGTAAAAAAATTCAGCTTAAAAAATGCTCATCTTGGTGCGTAATTACATGAATTTATAATCGTATGCTTGTAAACTTATTCTGTTGGCTAGAACGTACACTTATGCTAGCTGCTAGAATGCATTTCTGCACATTTACAAAAGAAAAGCTTCATTGGGAACCTGAGTTCTTGGGCGCATTAGCAAACATGCAGTTGCGAGGTACAAAAAAAAATACCAGACGCCTCTGAAGGTTTTTTTTATGCTAATGATTGGGAGGCTTTAAAATAATGCAGTTAGGCAACGTTTTTACCGCCCCTCAAACTCTTTTCTTTTAGCTGGAAAGGCTGTGTCCTGGGATGTAGACATGTTGGAATATTTTCCAGATGCAGCAGAAATTATACCCTATCGCTTTGGTGGGCACTACTGCTTGCTGAACATGACCCATTCAAGTTAACAGGGCCAAGCTGCAACCAAACCTAATGCAAGCAGTGGCATGACACAGTAGTCTGGCATTTAGGGGATTAAAACAAGCGGTGAGGAGGCAATACAAAGCCTCACCACCTGTCAAATGCTGTCTAAAGAGTGATCTAAACACTGATTGTTCTTCACAGAGCAATGCAAGTGTAAAAAAGGCCTAAAAGTGGTGTTTTTCTTTACACCCATGTGCAGGAAGCCTGAAAGGGAAGCTCATGCTTGCATAAATGATTCTTGTTTAATCCTTTTACTGTTGAAACCATGTTCTTCTTTTTGCAAAAAGTAATGGTGCTGCAGCGCTGAAAGCCCATCCATAAATGTCATACTGTCATTTGTTCAATCACAGTTTTTGGTGTACATTTTTTTGTTTTTTCAATACTTCTGGGTTTTCCCTGAGAGGCACTGATGACTTAGCCCAAGCCTCACAGGTGCACCCAGGGAAAGGCTATGCCACCGGTGCCTTCCAGGGGAATCTCGCCTGCTCACAAGATGTGTTGAAGGAGATCTGGGGTGGCTCATTATTGTAAAACAAAAAAAAACAAGCTGCCTTAGATCTCGTACAGCATGTGTGTGGGATCAGGAGTGTGGGATGGGGACAGAACAAAAAAAGAAAAAGCTGGCTACCAGTTTTTATCTATGGAAATGGTGGCGTGGGATACGTGGAGGAGGGAGATTAGCATATTACCACATGGTAAAGGAGGTGGCAAGCAATTATTTTTTTAAAGCTAAGATCAGTTTGTTTTTCTGGCATTTGCAATTTGTTTGTCATGCAATGTTGGGGCACCTTCTTATCAAACCCATAATTTAATTTAAAAATACACTGACTTTGTTTATTTCCCTTTACACAGTGGACTGATAAGACTAGCAGTTTACACAAGATAGATTAAAATATTTGTGTTTCTTTTTAGGAGCACAAGCAAGAATTGGCAAGGACAACCAGTATGTTCCGTACATGCCAAACATTTTCTTAAACAATTAGGCGGGAGTCTGATTTCCTTTTTTGCCCCGGCTAATGGCTATGTAGTAAATAAGATTCAGCTGTAAAGTCGCTCAATCACTTCTACTCTGCAGAGAATCTATACCCCCTCCCCTCTCCATGCATGGTTGACTCGCCTGTCCCTCCTTTGTGCCCGGGACTTCCATAGCCAGTGCTCTGGATGGAGAGCAGTAGGAGATCTTCACACACATCCATTCTCTGCTCCCTTCTGTAATCGGTGAACCTGAAATCACTTTTAGACATCTGTCTATCTCTGGCCAAGGAAGAAGCTGATCGACAGCCATTTTGTGCTCCTCCAGCTTTAACAGAGTGCAGGGGTGATGCATCTTCTGTTTATCAACCACGTTACACATGCATTGATTGTGGCAGTTTCATGGTGTCATTTGTTGCTCCGTACACAGCCTGTATTAGAGTAATTCTTCACATTCTGGTGTCAGACGTTTCAGTTTGTGTTTAGACATGTGGCATGGCATTACGCAGGTTCCTGCATGACTTCTGTCTGTAGTCTAAGAACTGGAACTACATATCATACAATAATTTTCTCTCCTTAAGGTTTGCACTGTTTCATCACATTAGAACGCCCGTATTTGTTATGCACTGGCTGCTGTTACCCGCAACAGGAAGCTGCCAGTCCCTTTAGCAAATAGGGACAAGCTAGGTGAATGAATACATGTATGTGGACATGGGTAATTAATTAGCAATGGCGCTACAAATTGCAACCACAACATGTGAGCCTATCATTACAAGGTAAGGCAAACAAACACAGAGAATATAACTAATTTAATAGCTAAAACAAAGAAAACATTGAAAAATGTACAATGCCAATACAAAACCCATCTGCTTCTTAGGCCCTAAGTGACAGCAATACATTATTTATAAAGAAAATAGTTCACCTTTAGAGACATTTTCCACAAACCCATCCCATGCAGCACCCCAAGCACATTACAATCCATTTTTCAGCTTCAATAAAAAAAAGTGCTTCTATGTCATTCATTACCTGTAAGCCATACACAGCCAGTTTGCAAAAAATCAGAGTAGGCAACCCCCCCCCCCCTTTCATCCTGCCATTAACGTGATACTAAACACAAACTGTTTAATTATTTTCTCCCCCACGTGCCCATTCCCCTGCCTTCTCTGTCAAGATCAATAACTACTATTAACTTGTCCACGCATGCTATGGTGCTAGGTGTAATCATAGACTTTGAACTGTTTTTTCGGCCCAAATCCAATTACGTTCCAAAGCTTGCCGCCTCAACCTCTGCAACATCTCTAAAATACGCCCCTTCTTACCAATGACACCACAAAGCTCCTAATCCACTCTCTGGTTATCTCTTGTCTTGACTTCTGCAACTCCCTCCTCATTGGCTTACCTTTGCATAGGTTACCCCCCCCCCCCCCCCCCTTCAGTCCATTCTGAATGCTGCTGCCAGGCTCATCCACCTTACCAACCATTCTGTGTCTGCTACCCCTCTCTGCCATTCCCTTCATTGGCTGCCCAACAAATTAAATTCAAAATACGAACAACTTACAATGCCATCCACAACTCTGCCCCCAGCTACATCACTAAGTTGGTCTCAAAATACCAACCAAATAATTTTTTGTTCCTCCCAAGATCTTTTACTCTCTAGCTCTCTCTTCACCTCCTCCCATGCTTGCCTCTAGGACTTCTCCCGAGCCTCTCCCACCCTATGGAATTACCTACCCCAATTTGTCCTACGATCTTCTACTCTGTCCACTTTTAAGCAATCCCAGAAAACATTTCAGAGAAGCCTATTCTGCCTTCACCTAACAACTGTACATGTATTTTCTTCATCAGCCCATTCCTCACTGTTATTACCTTTTGTAGCACTTGACCCTCCCTTTTAGATTGTAAGCTCTAATGAGCAGGGCCCTCTGATTCCTGCTGTATGAAATTGTTTTGTAACTATACTGTCTGCTCCCATGTTGTAAAGCGCTGTGCAAACTGTTGGCGCTATATAAATCCTGTATTATAATAATATACCTTGTCCCTTCTATTTCTGTATATGGATGATGACACTAATTCTTTTAATAAAAAATCTAAGTACCACTTTCCTAATCGATATTCAGCTGTCACATGATCCAACTCTTCCCCAGCCTCTCTGCAGGGAAACATAAGCAGGTGGAGCTTCTAGCCCTCTGCTGCTGGTCACATGTTAAAGAAAAAAAAAAAAGCCTTTGGAATACAGAGTAAAAATAAATACCAATAATATGTTTTAAATGATCATACAAATATATATTTGAAATCAGATCTTTATTATTTTGTGGGAATAACGTGGTGTGGGCGGGTTTCTGCCAGTCACAGTCTGTCACGCCTTTCTAGCCCGTATCTTAGAATAAGAGGGAGGTGAAGCCTCCATTAATCTACATGTAATATCCCACCCACATTGTGTTTAGCTGATTAGTGGGCATGGTGGGGAGGAGGGAGGGAGCTGTCATTTACCACTGTGTGTACACCCACATGTGCTTCTCTAGTCTTATGTGCTGCTCCGATGTGATAGGAAATGCTCAGCATACAAACTCACTGAAAACTGAGCATGTGCAAAGTTGCCAACATTATTTTGCAAAATACCTAGCTGCATTGGGGAATTAGACAGAAGGGGGAGATCGAAAACAGTAGGTTCAACCAGGTTTTTTGCAAAATACAGAAAAGGAATCTCGTAGTGAACGAGTGAGTATGAACAAGCATGTGTTATAGCGTTTTTTTTTTCCATATGTGTTTAGTGACACTTTAAGGCAACTGTGCTCCCAATGTTGAAAGATTGAGTGTGCTGGCTCGTTCAAAGACTGTGCAGTCTCTCCCATTATAGCTGCAAACAGCTGAGCTAAGGGAAGGATAGATTGTGCACTGCTCATATGTGGTGGATGAGTAAGTTGGTGTGCTTGATTATTGATCGCACACTGGAGTGAGAACAATGTTTCCAGTTCTGTCATGCACGGGTAATTCTAAATTAATGAGTTGTAAAAGCTGCTAAGCATGGCCTGTGGATATTTTAGGATACTATAACTTTTTTTATATAAGTTAACTACTAACTTGATACAATTTCATCTTTTATTTTTACAAAAAAAGAGTAATAAGTATTATACTGTGTGCAGTAAAATTAAAAACTTGCATTGCTACTGATTTTATTCTACAGGGTGTCTGCTTTCAGAAAATAATGTTTTGGGGTTTTCAAGTATAATTCCAGCCTAAATATGTATTATAACTTGTGCAAAAAAAAAAGGAAAAAAATGCTCAGACAGCAAAAGGGCTATAGGATGTCTATATGTTTGTATATTTATTCTTTAAAAAGACACCCTCAAGTGTCTTGACACATTAATCCTGCAGTCGCCTCCACTCCAGCAGTGCAGCTGCCCTTACTGTCTTTGGCATTTGACACATGTGGGAGTGTTCTTTTGTCTGATGCCTACATCACTTTTGTGTCCTGCATTGAAATTGGCTTTGGATTGAGGAATCATAGACATCAGACACCTCCAGAAGTGTCAAATTCAGAAGACAGTAAGAAAGGCTGATGCTCTGTAACAGAGGTAGGAGAAACTAGTTACCAGAGAAGTGAGTACCCTTGTGCTTGTGTGTTGTGTTTTTTTTTTTTTTTTCCCTAATTCTGTATTTAAAACTGTGGCAAGGGTACAAGCATAAGATTGCATATGACAATCTCTCAGGTGCAGCTGAGAAACAACTAAAACATACTGTTAGTCACAATAGGAATATAACACTGCATTGATAGTCATTTTAACAATTTTTGATGATTAAAGTGATACTAAAGTCTTTTTTTTTTTTTAAATAAACTTGTCATACTTACAGTATCTCACATAAGTGAGTACACCCCTCACATTTTTGTAAATGTTTTATTATATCTTTTCATGTGACAGTACTAAAGAAATTACTTTGCTGCAATGTAAGGTAGTGAGTGTACAGCTTGTATAACAGTGTAAATTTGGTGTCCCCTCAAATCAACACACAGCCATTAATGTTTAAACCTCTGGCAACAAAAGTGAATACACCCCTAAGTGAAAATGTCCAAATTGGGCCCAATTAGCCATTTTCCCTCCCCGGTGTCATGTGACTCGTTAGTGTTACAAGGTCTCAGGTGTGAATGGGGAGCAGGTGTCTTAAATTTGGTGTTATCGCTGTCACTCTGTCATACTGGTCACTGGAAGTTCAACATGGCACCTCATGGCAAAGAACTCTTAGGATCTGAAAAAAAGAATTGTTGCTCTACATATAGATGGCCTAGGCTATAAGAATATTGCCAAGACCCTGAAACTGAGCTGCAGCACGGTGGCCAAGACCATACAGCAGTTTAACAGGACAGGTTCCACTCAGAACAGGTCTTGCCATGGTCGACCAAAGAAGTTGAGTGCACATGCTCAGCGTCACATCCAGAGGTTGTCTTTGTGAAATAGACGTATGAGTGCTGCCAGTATTGCTGCAGATGTTGAAGGGGTGGGGGGTCAGCCTGTCAGTGCTCAGACCATACGCCACACACTGCATCAAATTGGTCTGCATGGCTGTTTTCCCAGAAGGAAGCCTCTTCTCAAAATGATGCACAAGAAAATACGCAAACAGTTTTCTGAAGACAAGAAGACTAAGGACATGGATTACTGGAACCATGTCCTGTGGTCTGATGAGACCAAGATACACTTATTTGGTTCAGATGGTGTCAAGCGTGTGTGGCGACAACCAGGTGAGGAGTACAAAGACAAATGTTTCTTGCCTACAGTCAGGCATGGTGGTGGGAGTGTCATGGTCTGGGGCTGCATGAGTGCTGCCAACACTGGGGAGCTACAGTTCATTGATGGAACCATGAATGCCAACATGTACTGTGACATACTAAAGCAGGGCATGATCCCCTCCCTTCGGAGACTGGGCTGCAGAGCAGGATTCCAACATAACGACCCCAAACACACCTCCAAGACGACCACTGCCTTGCTAAAGAAGGTGAGGGTAAAGGTGATGGATTGGCCAAGCATGTGTCCAGACCTAAACCCTATTGAGCATCTGTGGGGCATCCTCAAATGGAAGGTGGAGGAGCGCAAGGTCTCTAACATCCACCAGCTCCGTGATGTTGTCATGGAGGAGTGGAAGAGGACTCCAGTGGCAACCTGTAAAGCTCTCGTGAACTCCATGCCCAAGAGGGTTAAGGCAGTGCTGCAAAATAATGGTGGACACACAAAATATTGACACTTTGGGCCCAATTTGGACATTTATACTTAGGGGTGTACTTACTTCTGTTGCCAGCGGTTTAGACATTAATGGCTGTGTGTTGAGTTATTTTGAAGGGACAGCAAATTTACACTGTTATACAAGCTGTACACTCACTACTTTACATTGTAGCAAAGTGTCATTTCTTCAGTGTTGTCACATGAAAAGATATAATAAAATATTTACAAAAATGGGAGGGGTGTACTCACTTCTGTGAAAGACTGTACCTGCTCTGTGAAGTTGTTTTGCACAGAGTAGCCCAGATCTTCCTCCTCTCTGGTCCCATGTTGGTGGTCCTGACTCCTCCCTCCTGTCAGGTGCCCCCATAGCAAGCTGTTGGTGCCCAAGCAGGTGTGCTCCCGAGCTGTGGCTCTGTGTGACCATTCACACACAGAGTTACTGCTTGGCCCTCCTCCCTCTCTCTCCTGTTTGGCTCACTGGCTGTGATTGACAGAAGCGGGAGAAAATAGCTCCCGCTGCTGCCTCAGCCAATTAGGCGTGAGAGTCGCCAGAGAACCAAGGCTCTCTTGGACATTGCTGGATCGGGATGAGTTCAGGTAAGTGTTAGGGGGGCTGCTACACAGAAGTTTTTTTTTTTACCTTCATACAATGCATGAAGGTAAAAAAACAAGGCTTTAGTAACGCTTTAAGGCTGCTTTTACACTGATCCATTTTTCTTCTGTTTTTGCATGAAAAGGAAGAGGAATAAAAATGCAATTCTATGATATTCATACTGGTCAGTTGTGGGTCTGTTGTGTTTTGCAAAGTCCTGCTTGCTGCATTTTTGGTGCATCTTCTATGCAGTAAGAAAAAAAACCCACTAAAAAATGCACCTCCCCATTAAAATGTACTGAAACATGGAAAAAACACAAAAAATATACCCGCAGATGCATTTTTTGAGTCAGTTGAAAAACGCACTGAAAATGTGGTAAAATTATGGAAAAAAACACATATACTTAATCCACTCAGGTTATGCCAAACTATCAGCCTAGTTCTCCGAAGGAAAACTCCACTGTCCAAGGACATTGTTCCAGGCATATAGACATAAAACTCAAAAACAAATGCCTCCAATGTTGTAGTGAATTATAGCCAATTTTATTTAAAAAGGATTAATAAGTCACATGATATTATGAATAAAAGCTTGCTTTGTATACCAAATAAGAATTCTGCTCCATACAATCCTTTGTGCCGTCCAGTAACCAAGATGGCACCTGTGTGTCCTGAGCTCCACCTTACATGTTTCACCATATTTGAGATTATCAGGGGAAAAGGATGCACACCACTATCACATCCAATATATAGCCCCAGAGAGAGGCAGACTCCCCTTGACATGCAGTGCAACAGAGACAGCTTTCTCAGACCTCCCTCTCATGGTCCTATAAATACTTAGTTTCCATTGGGTGCCCTGCTAAGCTGCTGACACCTGGCATGCTGTCCCTGGAAAGTGGAGATCTCCTTTAGAGAGCTAGGCTGATTGTTTAGTTTTAGCTATGTGGATGCCTTTCTTAACTACAGACAGTCCCCGGGTTACAACCAAGATGGGTTCTGTAAGTTCTTAATGCGGAGTTCCACTCAAAAGTGGAAGCTCCGCTTATTTGCCTCCCCCCTACACTGTCACATTTGGCACCTTTTGGGGGGGAGAGGGAAGCGGGTACCTGGTTTTGACAGGTACCTGCTCCCACTTCCGGCTCAGTTCGGCCCCCTCCTCCCTGCCGCAGACCTCTGGGAATTTTCACAGGTCCCAGGAGACTGCTGGAGCAATTAGGAAGTGCAGCGTGACTCGCGCATGCACAGTGGTCACCAGGCTGTGAAGCCGCAAGCTGTCACAGCCTGGTGCCCACAGTTGAGGTGCTTGTGGAGGAAAGGGGAGAAGGGATCGCTCGGATGAGAACATTGCTGGACTCCGGGACAGGTAATTGTGTTTATCAAAAGTCAGCAGCTACAGGTTTTATAGCTGCTGACGTTTGATAAACACAAAATGGGTTGGAACCCCACTTTGGGTTGAATTTGTATGTAAGTTGGAACAGGTAAATGTTTTTTGGGTAGCATAGGGAAGGGTTAACACTCCTGTAAAGGTTTTGCTGCTTGTGCCTCTGTTCAGAAGATTCTACCTCGCTTTCTATCCTTGTGACAATTGGATTTTGAAAATTTTGGGTTGTTGTGGAAACAAGGATTGGTGATAAAGAAGCTTCAGCGGAGACACCGGTTTCCCATGATAACTCTTAGAAGTGAATTTTCCTTCCAAGGGGTAAATTTCCTCTCACTTCCTATTGTCTCCCTTAGTTTGTAAGTATAAGGCTGGCCATACATTATACAATTTTCTTGAGAATTTTGCTTTAGGTTTACCAAAAACCATATAATATGAGGTCAAACCCAAACAACACTTTCAATTGCATCCAATTAGGCAGGCCCTTGCACTACATAGTTGAAGGTAAATCTAAAGGAAATTGGACAGAAATTTGTATAGTGTATGGCCAGCCTAAGACGATGTATATAACTCAGGGATTGCCTGTATTAAGCGCAGTCAACCACTCCTAGCTTGAGGGTCAACCTTCTCTGGTAACCTGCAGAGTGTTTTAATGTGGGTGTACAGCACTGGGTGTCATTTTCCTGGTTGGAATTGAACTTTCTTCTTTCATTCCACAAAAATATCATCTGAAAAAAAAAAAATTGTTTCCTCATGAAATCTGATGAAACCTTTTGCTGGATTCTTCTGGAGATCTGAGTGTTTGCACCTATTTGGATTATAACATTGAACCTACTATTATTGTGTGGGTGGATGGTGCACATATGTTTTTCACATTATTTGTATATTGTGAGAATAGTACAATTTATGTATGTTTATGCTAAAGATTATCACTAAATAGCGTGTATCACAATTTTTTTGCACTGTTTGTCTGCTTTAGTGCTACACATTGATTAGTGCTGGTTATCAGTGTTAGCAGCTCTGGAGGTTGTTTATTCCAAGCGTGGATTTAGTTATACATATATTTATGTAGATTACTATCGGTCTGACTTGATCAGTATACTGTAGTAAAAATATTTTTATCCATAGCACCCAATCAACTTGATTTCTTTCATTTTTCAGCTGTAAAAATTACAGGAGAAACTGGTTGCTATGAGCAATACGACTGGGGTTCCCGTTGCTGACTTTTCATGCATCAGAGCTAATTTGTGTAAAGTAGATTTTCAAAGAGCAACATAACAGCATGTTGCACATTCATAATAAATTGCCGTCCCCTGCATGTTCCTGCCTTGTAAAATATTTAGCTTTTAGCGTTCCGGTACTGCAGAGCAAAGCCTTGCACATCCATTCAGACTCAGATGTTGGCCTACATAAGATGTTACAGGGTGTAGCTGTACTTCAAAGCCTGTTAAGGCATTTGGTCCATGTCGGTAAATCAATTTGTTGACAGAAGCAGAGATAACTGTTTGCCTTTTATTTTATACAGTGGGACAAACTTGAAACATATTGGTTTGGTTACGTCTAACCAGACAGTAAATTAATTATGTGCTTTTTGCGAAAAAAATAGCAACCAAAAATCCATGTGTTTAGTCTTATGATGAATTTTGATGTCAGTCTTTTGATGTTTTAATTGATTTTATCTATGCCCAGGTTCCCACTATTTAATAGGTTTAAATGTGCATTAATCTACTCTCAAGTGTCCGTTCAAACATATGCATGAGCAAAGGTTTGCTATTGATACTTATGGTGCTATTTCACGTCTGTGCAGTGCTTTGGCATACATTGTTTGAAAATGACCAGTTTTTAATCCATCCAGAGTTATACTCTAAAGCTTTTAATGGGGGTGGCAGCACATGTTGATACATGACAATGTAGATGAATGCAAAATTATACCCAAAACCAAAAATGTAATATGTTGCAGCTTACAAATCATTAGATGTGGTGGCTGCATTCATTTTCTTTTTCCTTTTGGATTTCACCTGGTGATCTGACCAGTAAACACACCATCTGTATTAGGGTGCCACCACTGGATGAATGAGCACAGGGGCACATTTTGGATGGTAGCATTGTCAGTCTAGGGCAGGCATCACTGAATGGCGGACCGCAGTCCGGATGTAAGCAGTTACAGCAAAAGTTTTTTTTTTTTTTTTTTCGGCATAAAGGTTTTACATAAATAAAAGCTGATCATTGTAAACACCCCTGTTATGTTGCAGTGCCTTGAAAAAATATTCATACCCCTTGATATTTTCCACATTTTGTCATGTTACAACCAAAAACATAAATATATTTTATTAGGATTTTGTGTGATAGACTAACGCAAAGTGGCACATCATTGTGAAGTGGAGAAAAAATGATAAATGGTTTTCAAAATATTTTACAAATAAGCATTTGTATTCCGCCTCCCCCCCCCCCAGTCAATACTTTGTAGAACTACCTTTAGCTGCAATTACAGCTGCAAGTCTTTTTGGATATGTCAATACCAGCTTTGCACATCTAGATTGTGAAATTTTTGCCCATTCTTCTTTGCAAAATAGCTCAAGCTTGTCAGATTGGATGGAGAGCATCCGTAAACAGCAATTTTCAAGTCTTGCCACAGATTCTCAGTTGGATTCAGGTCTGGACTTTGACTGGGCCATTCTAACACATATATATGCTTTGATCAAAACCATTCCATTGTAGCTCTGGCTGTATGTTTATGGTTGTTGTCCTGCTGGAAGGTGAACCTCTATACTAGTTTCAAATCTTCTGCAGACTAACAGGTTTTCTTCTAAGATTCCCATTTACATTTTTGGTTGTAACATGACAAAATGTGAAAAATTTTAAGGGCTGTGAATACTTTTTCAAGGCATTGTAAATGGTTTCTCTCATCCCTGTAAACAGATACAGAAATATCTGCAAGAGAGCTTGTTCTTTTGACAAACAACAGACTTACTGGTTGGATCACTAGATGAATGTAAAGAAAATCTAAAAAAGAAAACAAATGCAGCCATCACATCTAAAAATTGGTAAGCTGCAATATAATAAATGCGTGCTTTTAGGTTTAATACTGCTTTAATGTATGTGAATCCAGTGCCAATATATATCTAAAGAAAAACCTTGTTTTTGGATAAAGTAGAGAGAGGTTCGTATCCTTCTCAGGCTTGTATTGCTGCCAGTGACCCTCTGGGGAGATTAACCCTGTTGTGTTCTATTGACCATTTCATGCACACTGGACTTTTTTACAGCTGATGTTTTTGGCTTTTGACATTTTTCTTTCTACAGCTAGTAAACCCCCCCCCGTATGTTATCCTATGTGTCCATGCACACATAGACTGTATTCAACGCTTTTTGGCAGGAAAAAAACCCCAGTTTTTTTCTAGGGTTTCTAGAGGATTTTGTTAGCTGTAACAATGCTCTAATGCTTAAAAATGTGGTAAGACGTCGGAAACCGTCGGTTTTGGAATTTTTGACCAAAAAAATATTTTTTTTTTAGAAAAACCACGGCAAAACGCCCCTAAATGCTAATGCAAAAAAGCTGAAAAACTCACATTTTTAACTTGACTTTTTACACAGCTAATGTTACCAGCGTTACCAAAACACCCAGTGTGCATTAAGCCAAAAAGTGAGGAAATATCCAAAATATTGAGCTGCTGTTGGAAAACTTGTTAAAGTGACAACTGAAGAGGATTTTACACACTTTGGAGAGATATCCTTAAACATTTTAGGTTGATTTGCCAAAGTATTTGAGAATCTTCACACTTCAATTATCCAGGCAGCATTCCTGTTTTTACTTATTTCATCTGCACATGATTGGAAAATTGAACTGGATATTCACACAGTTTTATTGTGGATGGCAAAAAATACTGTCAGGGGTTTTATACATTAACCTCCCTAGCGGTATGATTTATGTCGGTATTTCTGTGCTCAAAGCGGTACATTGTTTTCAATGGAAATATGTTTTTTTATTGTAGGCATGTAATTCTTAGGAATAACTCACTGAAATCTGTTTAAACAAGAGTCTAGTAGACATCCTGGGTGCAATCAAGTTTAATACATTAAATCATAAATTATAATTATAAAATAATATAATAAATAATGTAATCAAATCAAACACATGGAACTCTGTCCAAACAATATTATATAGACACTGCATTTTGTTCTAGAAAACATCCCGGGTGTGGTATATCTCGAAACACGGGGCTGCACAAAGTCCTACATCTCAATCAGCACAGTGGAACCGCCTTTCTTTTTATTTTTTTATTTTTTTCACTCATCTCGCCGAGAGCAACACACCACGCACATCCGTGTAGGTCCTGCCTTTTTTTGGATGTGGTCCATAAAGTGACGTCCAGTCAGGCGTTCTGGGTTGACAACTCCCACAGCACGTCGTCCGGATCTACCTACAGACATTGATGGTGTTTGGTGTTTCAGGAAGATGGATTCCACAACTTTCCAAATAAGGTCCGCATGAAGCACAGGCTTGTCACTGTTTTTGCGGAACAGAATATAGGCATTCCACAAGCACTGTTCTAGAAGATGCCGGAAAATCTTTTTGTAATATTTCTTCTGCTGCTTTCTCATTGCTGGATAGAAAGTCATAGCTTGGTCAGCTCTGTCAACACCTCCCATGGTGCTATTGTAGTCAAAAACTACCTGCGGCTTCTGAATGTTTTTCCCACCTTTTGATTGTAACATCACTGTGGAGACATTGTGAATGGTACTCATTAGGCACACATCCTTCTTGTTCCGCAATCTCCGTGCCATCATTTTGCTTTTCTGCCAGGCAACTATTTCTCCAGACTTCAGTTTGTTTTTTCCAAACATTGATGGCAGATTGCGCCGGTTAGGCCACAGGTTCCATAGGCATCCATTTTGTGCTGCAGAAGAACCTCGTAAAGTTCTGGAGAGGTGTAGAAATTATCCGTTGTTACAAAATAACCTTGGTTTAGCAGAGGCTCAATTAGTGACAGACCGGAAGATGTTGCCATTCCATATTTGCTGTACTTTGGATCAAATTTTGTTCCTTTGCTGGTGTACATAATTGTGTTCCAGATGTAGTCAGTAGAGGATTCGCACAGCAAGTAGGATTTGACACCAAATCGTGCTCTCTCGGATGCGATGTACTGTACCTAGCTGAGCCTTCCCTTGTAGGCCATTAGACTTTCATCTATACTGATGTCTCTCCCTGGCACATAGCTCTGCTGGAAATTCCTGAGAATTATTTGGGAAACTTCCCAAATCTTCTTTAGTTTGGGAGCCGGATGAGTCGATTTGTCAAAATCGTCATTGTTTGAGAAGTGAAAAAATTTCATGATGAATGAAAAACAGTACTCCGACATGACTGTGCCAAAGAACGGTGTGGCAAGCATTTTTTTGGTGGTCCAATACCACTTCTGCAGCATTTCCCCACTACTTCTTGAAGAATAATTAGGCCGAGAAACAGCCAAATATCCTCTTTGGTCACAGGTTCCCACTTTATGCTTCATGAAAACCTGCTGTATGGAGCAGCTAATTGTTGCGCTGCGTACCTGTTTGTCTCCGTCACTAATATTTCAATAACCTCATCAGTCAGAAACAATTCTAAGTACACCAAGGGGTTGTCACCTTCAACATGGAATTTCATACCAGATGCGCTGGTAAACAGAAATCTTGGCGGTGCTGACATACTGCAATCCATAGTGCACCACGTTCGCAGATCACTAACGTCAATTTCAGATTCGGTGCTGTCTTCACTGTTGGTGTCTGAAGACAAATTTCCACATGAGTCACTATTTCTCAATTCAAGTAGCTCCTCACTGTCGCTGTTTGCTAGCTCATCAGAAACATCTTTGGCGCTAGCGAGACGATTTTTGGAAGCCATAAGAGCAAAACCATTCTTAGTCACAGAAACTGAAAAACTGCACTATTGATATATCTGAGGTATTGATACAATGTATTCCCTAGAGTAACACTTTATTTTTACACAGGTCTGATTTTAAAACTCCTGCCTTCCACAAGCCCCACCCCCCGTCGGCACAGCGCAGCTGTCTCATGCTGATCACACAGATCAGCGTAGTATAGCTGGGAAGGAGACGGGACGGTTGGAGCGGATGGCTCGAGGCAGCAGCAGGACCTGGGACACGGATCGCAGGACCAGGTATGTATTTTGTGGCGACCCCGAGTCTGGCTCGGGGTTTCCGCTTTTGGCAGCTAGATTTAACCCCGAGCCAGACCTGGGAAAACCGCAAAGGGGGTTAACCACTTCATGCCGACGTAACACAAATATGCAGCCTCACGGAACTGGGCTTTTTTCTGTGGGGCCGCATATTTGCGTACCTGTCTTTGTGCTGTCTCCTTTTAGGTTGCTGGTATCTGACCTTTGCACTTGGACTTCAGCAGTACTGTACTGGGAGAGGAGGGGGAGGAAAGCCACAACGGACAGTGTCACAGGAAAACCTGTGTAACAAACTGTGCTCTCCCCCAGGAAAATATCACCTGTTGTTTAAATAACTGTAATGACCCCAATAAGGCTCTCCACTAGCTAAGCGATTGTTGGAGCCTGATTAGGATTGTGAAATCCTAAAATTTGAGGCTGAAAATAAAATCAATCCAAGAGTACAATATATAGCAATAAATGATAACAATATACAAAACTGTGAAAAAGCAATATGGATATAATATGTAAAAGCAGCTAACCCACATTTAAAAAATGGTCCAACAGCTTCTACAGTGCATCCAGAAAGTATTCACAGCACTTAACTTTTGCCACATTTTGTTATGTTACAGCCTTATTCCAAAATGGATTAAATTCATTTTTTTCTCAACCTTCTACAAACAATACCCCATAATGACAACATGAAAGAAGTTTGTTTTGAAATCTTTGCAATTTATTAAAAATAAAAATATTCACAGCCTTTGCTCAATACTTTGTTGAAGCACCTTTAGCACTAATTACAGCCTCAAGGCGTTTGGAGCATAATGCTACAAGCTTGGCACACCTATATTTGGGCAATTTCTCCCATTATTCTTTGCAGTACCTCTCAAGTTCCATCAGGATGGATGGGGAGTGCCTGTGCACAGCCATTTTTAGATCTCTCCAGAGATATTCAATCGGGTTCAAGTCTGGGCTCTGGCTGGGCCACTCCAGGACATTCACAGAGTTGGCCCATAGCCACTCCTTTGTTATGTGGGCTGTGTGCTTAGGGTCGTTGTCCTGTTGAAGGATGAACCGTCGCCAAAGTCTAAGGTCCAGAGTGCTCTGGAACAGGTTTTCATCAAGAATGTCTCTATACATTGCTGCATTCATCTTTCCTTCAATCCTGACTAGTCTCCCAGCTCCTGCTGCTGAAAAACATCCCCACAGCACGATGCTGCCACCACCATGATTCACTGTAGGGATGGTATTGGTCAGGTGGTGAGCGGTACCTGGTTTCCTCCAGCCATGATGCTTGAATTCATGCCAAAGAGTTCAATCATTGTTTCATCAGACCAGAGAGTTTTGTTTCTTATGGTCTGAGAGTCCCTCAGGTACCTTTTGGCAAACTGCAGGTGGGCTGCCATTTGCCTTTTACTGAGGAGTGGCTTCCATTTGGCCACTCTACCATACAGGCCTGATTGGTGGAGTGCTGCAGAGATGGTTGTTTTTCTGAAAGGTTCTCCTCTCTCCACAGAGAAACACTGGAGCTCTTTCAGAGTGACCATTTAGGTGCTTGGTTACCTCCCTGGCTAAGGCCCTTCTCCCTCGATCACTCATTTTGGCTGGGCGGCCTGCTCTAGGAAGATTCCAGGTGGTTCCAAACTTCTTCCATTTATGGATGATAAAGGCCACTGTGCTCATTGGGACCTTCAATGCTGCAGAAATGCTTTTGTACCCTTCCCCAGATCTGTATCTTGATATAGTCCTGTCTCGGAAGTCTACAGACAATTCCTTGGACTTCATGGCTTGGTTTGTGCTCTGACATGCACTGTTAACTGTGGGACCTTTTATATAGACAGGTTTGCCTTTCCTAATCATGTCCAATCAACTGAATTTCTCACAGGTGGAATGCAATCAAGTTGTGGAAACATCTCAAGGATGATCAGTGGGAACAGGATGCACTAGAGCTCAATTTTGATTGTCATGGCAAAGTCTGTGAATACTTATGTACATGTGGTTTTTTTTTTTGTTTTTTTGTTTAATAAATTGCAAAGATTTCAAAATGAACTTCTTTCACGTTGTCATGAGGTATTGTTTGTAGAATGTTGAGGGAAAAAATGAATTTAATCTATTTTGGAATAAGGCTGTAACATAACAAAATGTTTCAAAAGTTAAGCACTGTGAATACTTTCTGGATGCATTGTATAACTAAAGCTGCATTCCCACTTGAGCATTTTGTAGCTTGAAGCTCCAAAAAATCTCAAACTTAAAAAAAAAATCAATTGTTCTCTATGGTGCATGTTCACACCTGACCATACGAACAGGCAACATAGAGAACAATTGATTTTTTAAGTTTGACCTTTTTTGGAGCATGGAGCTTCAAGCTACAAACCGCTGAAGTGTGAATGCAGCCTAAGACGGTGCTGCTGCTTAGCTGCATGGGCTGATCCTGCAAACCTGTGTAAAACAAGAAGGGAGAGAGAAGAGCGCAGTCCCCATAGTGTACTATGCATAAGGAAGTTTAATGGACATAATGATATAAATAGTTGCACTCTCAAACTGTGGGGTATAAAGGCTTGTCAGATGGCTTGGAGGATAAGTCAGGAGTCAGTTTGAGTTATCCCAAATCCCCATCTTGGCCACTGGCTAGGGAAAACACGGGCTGAAGTGGAAATGACACTGCTGGCAGAGATGGATGGAGCTGCTGCATGGTTTGGAGTCCAAGAGCTGAAAGCCTCCTGTTGTCAGCATTGTGTACCCCAAAATACAGGGATGTATTTAAACGTAATCTTGCTTCTTTATCAACCTCGGGTGCAGACATTTTTGAAAAAACTGCTTGTCCAGGGACTAAATTGGGGTCCCAATCTACTAGTCCCTTATGACAATCTACTTGTCCAGATAAAAATGTTTTTTTTACCCAAAACTGTATTTAAATCTGAGGTGCTTTTAGGGATGTCTGGGGCTTTTAACCGCTTCCCAACCGCGCTATAGCCAAAAGACTGTTACAGCGCGGTTGTCCTGTTCTGGGAGGGCATCCATGGATGTCCTCTCCAGAACGCGTTCCCAGCGGCGCACACCCGGTGCTGTCAGGGATCGCTGTGTTCTATGGACACAGCTGATCACATTCTTAGGTAAAAGGCAAATCACAGCAGCCTTTTACCGCGTGATCAGCTGTGTCCAATGACACAGCAGATCACAATGTAAATACAGTTGCCGATTATCGGCAGCACTTTCGTACTGCCGATGATAACTGGCAAATGTGACGGGAGATCTGCACTAATAATCTGTGTCCTGATTAGCAGTGCCATCTGTCAGTGCTATCAGTCAGTTCCGCCTATCAGTGCCCATCATTGCTGCATCAATGCCCACCAGTGCCACCTCATCAGCGCCGCCTCATCAGTGCTACCTATCAGTGCTGCCTCTTCGTGCAGCCTCATCAGTGCACATCAGTGAAGGAGAAAAATTACCTGTTTGCAAAATTTTATAATAGAAACAAGGAAAACTTTTTTTTTTTTTTTGCTCTTTTTTTGTTTATAGTGCAAAAAATGAAATACCCAGTGGCTAGTAAATATCACCAAAAGAAAGCTTTGTGTGAAAAAAATTATAAAACTTTCATATGGGTACAGTGTAGCATGACCGCACAGTTGTCTTTCAAAATGCAACAACACTGAAAGCTAAAAATCGGCCTGGGCAGAAAGGGGGTAAAAGTGCCCGGTAGGCAAGTGGTTAAAATCAAAAGTGGCTTTATGGTGACTTAAACATTTAACATGTTTAACATTGTACTGTTTATCTCCTCCTTCCCTCCCTGCCTTTCTCCAGCACCGCACCCGGGGACTAGCAGGGAGGAGAGAGACCTTGCAGTGTAATGAGCACCGATTGGGTGCTCGTCCAAAGGGGAGTGTTGGGCTTATCCTTTATCCCTTTCGCTGCCAGAGCTGTTTTTGCATTTTTTGCACAAGTTTAAAAAATAATTTTAGGTTTGAAAATTACACAAAATTCCCAAACATGATATATTTTCTGAAAACAGAGACCCTAGAGCAGTGGTTCTTAACCTGGGTTCGATCGAACCCCAGGGGTTCGGTGAGTCAGTCTCGCGGGTTCGGCAGAGGTGAAGACCCACACCCGACTCATATGATTCGTGCAGTAAATATTCATTATTATGTTTTTGTTTTTGTGTGAAAATCATGTTTTAATGGTTTTGTTCTTAACGGTTTTGTTCATTTTGTGCACCTATGTATAAATATATACCTAAATATATACCTATGTTTTGAATTTTAAAAATCATATTTTATTTTTCCAATTAAGAAGGGTTCGGTGAATGCGCATATGAAACTGGTGGGGTTCAGTACCTCCAACAAGGTTAAGAACCACTGCCCTAGAGCATAAAATAGTGGTAGTTCTAATTTTTGTTTTATGTCGCATGATATTACCGATATTAGCGCAAAATCTCAGTAAAAAATACACTTAGATTAATTTTAAGGTGCAATAAATTAGCCTATTTATTTGTAAAATATAAAAGATGAGTAAATAGATATCCAACATGTCAAACCTTAAATATGCGTGCGCTCGTGAAATGGCAATGAACTTCAGTACCCGATATTTTCTATATGTGATATGTTTAAAGCCCCTTATAGGTCATCAGTGTAGTGTTACGTATAGGGGTCTCAAGCTAGAATTATTGCTCTCATTCTGGCGTGCGCAGTGATATTTAACGTGTATTGCAATTGACGTTTTTATGCGTAGGCGCCCCAGCATGTGCTTTTACGTTTGTACATGCGTATATGTGGGGGTGGGCAGGGGCCTCAATTTTTTTTTTTTTATGTGGGGATGTTATGTGCTTGGCTGTAACTTTAATTTTTTACAATTAAAAAAACTTTTTTTTTATCACATAGGCAACAAAAAGTCCCCTATGTGAAGATTTTTGGTGACAGTTGTCTTTATGGAAACATCCAAGGTCTAAAAGACCCTGCGCTCCACTGAATGTAATGCAGTGCAGATTACATTCTTTCCTGGCCTCGATGGCTGGGAATCTGTTAACTGGGACCCAAAAGTGACATCATAACGTCACTTCCAGACCAGGAGAAGAAGGGGAGGGGAGATGTTGTATGGATGTAAACCTAATCTGTCAGGAGCTGTTTTACAGGTTTTCATTCCCAACCTAACTGTTATAGATGAAAATGATAAAAGGAGATAATGGTAAACAAAGCAATTGTGATAAAAGATAAATGAAAAATAAAGATATTCATGATATTATGAATAATGTAAATGAGTACATGATATTGAGTGATGTGTAGATTGAATATCAAAATCTTATTTTTAGGAATAAGAGATATACGCATATATGAAAAAATGTGCATGTATATCAATAACGATGTGGCAATGGTCAGTGATGAAATTGGTGATAGTGTAAGGAAAATGAAGCTGGATAGCTGGACAAAAGATTGTGTCATGATTGGCCCTTGTGAACTACAAGTCTGATCGACTGGGTAATTGATCAGATTGTGCTGCCGGAGGCTGCTCCCAATGTGAGGAGTACAGAATGGTGTTCACATTAAGTACCTCGTTGAGATCATTGGGGGACATGGTGTGCAGTTTTAAAATCCAGTAGGTCTCTCTGGCACACAAGGATTTAAAACATTCGCCTTCTGACAGAGAAGGCAGAAATGGATGCAATGACATGAACTCTGACAATCTGGGTTTTTATCATGATGCAACAAACGTCTGGAGATGCTGAATTTGAGCAAACCTTTTCTCTACAATTCTGTGGCACTCGCCAAAGCAAACCTGAAGTGATCTTATAGTCTGGCCCACGTACTTCATACCACAAGAGCAGTTAATACAATACACTACAAAAGTAGTGGAGCAGGTATAGAACCCGTCTCCTTGGGTCACAAATCCACAAGAGAGGCCTTTAGGTTTTTTGCACTTTGAACGTGCCTTTTAGTGCTAGAAAGGTGAGCAGCTTAGGAACAGGAAATGTTCTGTATGGTGGCAGCTTGGGGGGGGCTGTCATGTTCTTGGCACTTTTCAATTTCTGAAGACTACTTTTGGGGCGAGATCATAACTGAGGGTCTAGCTTAGGATCGCATATTAGTATACCTAATGTTTAACCAGGGACTGCTTGATGGACAAAAAATTAGTATTGAATTGGGTGCTGAAGCCTGGACCAGTGGTTTTAAAATTGAAGTCCTGAAGTCTTGGCGGGTGCATGATCATTACAATCAGAGGGGGGTTTATCGAAGAGGGCCAGGTATTTGTCAAAGGCTGAACTGATGGAATCTTGGCTATACTCTTTCTGCTGCAATGTCTGTATCACGATAGTACTCTGTGAGATGAAGTCCTCCTTTTTGGTACAATTCTGAAACAGCCTGCAAAACAGGCTTACAGGGATGTTCTTTTTCCAAGCCGGACGATAACTACCATGGTGCACGTATGAGTTACCAGCTGTGGGCTTAAAATGAATCTTGGAACAAATGTAACCGGATGTGTCATACGAAAGGCCTACATCCAGGAATGTTAATACTTCTTTGTGCACTACAGATGTAAAATGTATGACGAAGGGGTTGGTGTTACAAAAATCGAACTGTAAAAGGGTCCCTGTATCCCCTTGCCAGTCCAAGATGATGTCATCGATATAGCAGTCGTACATTACGATGTGCTGCACATAGGGAATGTTAAACCAGTTTTATAAGTCCTCCCAGTATCCCACGAAAAGGTTGGCATAACTGGGGGCAAAGCTTTTTGTAGAAAGAAATCACCTATTGGAAATTGGAAGTAATTATGTTGTAATGCAAATCGAGTACCTTTCACAATGAAGTTGGCTTGCTTGCTGTTAAAGTTGTTATCTTTGGTCAAAGTACTGCAAGGCTCTAAGACCTACTTCACAAAGGATAGAAGTATAAACAGATGCCACATCCAACAACACCCACAGGTAGTTCTCTTCCCATCGGTAATCTGCCAAGATACTCAATATGTGACCTCTATCTCTGACGTAAACTGGTAGAGTTTGTACCAATGGTTGCAAAAACTAGCCTATATAATCTGAAGGGACACTGGTCAGGCTATTCTTCGAAGCCACTATGGGGCGCCCTGGAGGGGAGGTCAATGGTTTGTGGACCTTTTGGTTAGTGATAGGCCTAGAATATTTCAGTATTCTATACTTCTATCTGATCTTCACAGTGCACTCTGTTCACAGAGATCTGTCAGAAAGGGAGTGCCATCATTAACCGATGTGTATACGTGCCTTCCTTGTATCTTTGTTGGAATAGTAGCATTGTAAGGTTAAAGATTGTACAAATCTATTCAAGTCTTTGAAGAGATTAAATGGTTTTGGGAGACAGGTGGGAACAAAGCTGAGGTGTATTTGTGGAAGACCAATATTTCACCATTAGAGGGCTTTTTAGTGGAAAGGTTAAAGATTTTTATGGTGGAGAAGTTATCTTTTCCCTTTTTCTTTCCAAATTCCCCCCTGAATCCTCTTCTATAGTGTCTCTTCATCGCTTTAGGGAAGCCCGCAGGGGGGTTGGGTGAAAAGGAAGCTCAGAGCTACAAGACGGGATCTGTTCCCGCTATGTCAGAATTTAGAGCAGCAATGGCACCCTGGTAAACCCTCTGACATGTTCTGTGTGGTTTGCACATCTAGCACCCTCCCTGGAGGTTCTGGGTAATGAGGATGTTGTGCTCCCCCTTGGGGGGGCAATGGACTCTGTAGCCCCATTACATAGTGCCATGTCTGTATTGTTATTATCTACTCTAGGTGCAACAGACTCAAGTCTTTTGCCACCCCTGTTGTGCTTTGGCCTCTGAAAATTGGTGGGACCTTTTGGATCTTGAGAGGTAGCAACAGAGGGAGCCACGCAAGGATGCTTGTGATTAATCCGGTCCCTTCCTGAGGCTTTCTGTGTAACAGAGTTACTAGATGTAGTCACTCGGCCATTTTTGTATCTGGAACCAGTGGGAGCAATACCCTGGGGTCTCTGTGAAGGGTTGTAGCTGCCTCTGTAAGAACAAGAAGGATGTTTGTTAGTATATCCTATTGTCTTGGGGGCCTCTGTTAGGTTGAGTGGTGGTTGGTGCAATGCGATCAAGGGCCCATTTAAGAACTTTCCCAGACTTGGAAGTCCACAATATCCCACTCAAGTTTTCGTATTTTGGTGGTAATCAGATTCTTTTCATACATTTGAATGCGTTTAGTTGAAGGCCTCAAATTCTTTTTTTTTTTTTTTTTTCCAACAATAAATTTTTATTGAAATTTTTCATAAAGGTAGATAATCCTACAGACTGTTGGTTGATCATGGGTGTTACATAGACATGCAATACAGTTTTCAGCATAATAGCACAGTATCTCAAGTGCTATAAGACTATCAACAAGTCATCAAGAACAAGAAAAACAAAGAAATAAAGACAAACGTGTTTTATCGTACAGCCTGAGAACATAAATCATTCCAATCCGAACAAACAACAAATAATAAGCAAAAACATGAGCATCCTCACTGATCCTCACTGCTATATTGTTTACAACAAATTTGCTCATTATATAGGGGGTAGGTTCCGAAGCACCCCAAAGGTTAGCCAGGGTTCTCACTCTTTCCTGAATTTTTCCACATTACCATTAATTAGAGCAAAAGAGTGTTCATATGAACATTGTAGGTGTGTCCTATCCACAACTTCCACAATGGAAGGTGCAAGGTCTTTTTTCCACTTATTAGAAATCGTCAGTTGGGCAGCAATTAAGATGTGCATTATTAGCCTGCAAAATTTATTTTGGGAATTCCCTAATTCCTATTTCTAATATAGCTAGTTCTGGCTTTGGGGGTGTTATAATACCTGAAATGGAGGATATTCGGGAAAATGTAGCATTTCAGAAGCTCACTATCGACCTACAAGACCACAGTATATGCATCAAATTGCCTTGTTGGCAGCAGTTCCTCCAGTTGTCAGAGGAGGTATTTGGGAACATAAATGATAGTCTGTGAGGAGTGATGTACGATCTGTGAATAATTTTTAATACATTTTCCCAGTGAGATACACAATGAGTTGATTTTATACCTTTCTTTGTAACGAGCGTCTTCCAGAATGTCTTTCAAAATAGAAAACCCCATAATTTAAACCACGGTTGGACTGAGAACATTGGAATTAAAAATTCAAAGATTTGTATTTGGAGATCATGCACAGCGATTGACAGAGGTGAATGTTGTAACTTCAACATATGTAACCATGCCTCTATTGTAGCAGAGACAAACAGATGTCTTGGGAACAGTAACTGTTGTGAGGTTAGTGCCGCTTTTAGTTAATATGTAGGGTCTGAACATCCGATGAATGCCTGTTCAATCAAAACCCAAGGTTTCTTATGTGCCGGTGATATCCACGCCCTAAATTGATCCAACAACACTGCTCTGTGATAGTTTTGTAGTATTGGAACCCCTCATCCCTCTAGTTTTGTGTTTTGGAGAGAGTAGCAAATTATATTCTTGCTCTCTTTCCATTCCAGATAAAACGACAAAGTTCTGAGTCGATGGACTTAAAAAGGGATTTTGGTAGGGAAATTGGTATTGTTCTAAAAATGTACAGTATTTTCGGCAACAGTGTCATTTTAAGTGCCGCAATACACCCCAGCCATGATATCTCAAGCGTGTTCAGTTTCTATCAATTTAAGTAAAGCAAGATAATTAGTCTCGTATAACTTGTCCGTTGGGGAAGATAATGAAATGCCCAGATATTGAATAGTAGATGACTGCCAGGGGCAGGGAAAAAGTAATTTAAATTTAGGTAGTAACCCCCTATGAATGTGAGCAGGAAGAGCATGACATTTGGCTATATTTATTTTATAATAAGACACTTCTCCGAAGGCCTCAATCTTACTAACCCAGCCCATGGAGGACTCTGCCGTTAGCAACCGCCTGGCGGTACCTCTAGCAGCCCACAGGACAGGATTCCCCGGAGCGTGGAGTCTAAGCCCCAGCCTGCTTGTTCACCAGGGCCCCTGATGGTGGGGATGGACTTGGAGCAGACTGAAACCAGGTCGCGGCCCCTGAGTACACCCGTCTGTGGTAGAGGAATCCGCCGGGGGTCTGTGCAGGTGGAGAGCCTGACGTGAAGAGGCAGAAGGCGGAAGCAGGGATGGCTGTATCCGTGCCGGATGGATGGATGGATGAGCGTGGTCAGACGGGCCAGGTCGGTAACAGAGAGGTCATCGTAGTACAAGGCAGCAGGCAGAAGAATAGTCAGGTCACTCGCCGGAGTCGGTACCAGTAGTTCAGATCAGGTAGGGATATCCAAAGAGAGGTCAAACTTAGCCAGGGGTCAGAGCAGGAGAAGTCAGCAGAGGTCAGGTCAGCAACGAATCTTCAGCAACAGAATACAGGAACACAGGAATAAGATCAGACCATACAGCAACTTGTGTCTGTGCAGGGCTGGTTTAAGTAGCCCGCCCTGCACCTGACAGGCGCAGCCTAGGTCCTAGTGCCTGCCCAGCACCGTCATAGGCGACGGGTGCGCCTGGGTCCTAGTGCCCTGCTGCCTGCATGTCTTGACAGACACCTACGCATGTGCAGACCCATGCGTCGCGATGGTCCCTGACATCTGTATTCTTGAGCGTGAGGATTACATCATCCGTAAACAGCCCGATTTTATGGGATAAGCCCTCCAATCGAATACCAGTGACATTGGGCGCTGCTCTTATCGCTTCCGTGAAAGATTCCATGACTAGGGAAAAATGGTGGGCGATAAAGGGCACCCTTGTCATGTACCATTAGTAATATCAAAATTGTCTGACAGTACTGAGGATGTGAAGACCCGCGCCGAGGGATTCGCGTAAAGTGCCGTAAAATTTAGCCAAGACAGCACAGAGATAGCCCTAGTGCACCCTATCAAACGCTTTTTCCACATCGAGTGCTAGGAATACAGGAATTTTGTGGGTTTCAATCCATTTTTGCAAGTTTAGCATTCTATGCGCCCCATCCGGCACATGTCTGCCCTTCACAAACCCACCTGGTCGAGCAATCAATGTATGTGTAACATTTTTTAACCTCTTTGCAATTGCTTTGGTATCAATTTTTAGATCCCTATTTAATAATGAAATTGGTCTAAAATTTTGTGGTGTTATGGGTTCCTTTCCAGGTTTGGGCAGTGCTTGGAGCTTTTCCTTAGTAAAGGAGCTAGATAAGGCCGAATTGTTAAAGACGTTCATCAGTTGCGGAATTAAGATATCTTGGAAAGACTTATAGCATTCTGCTGAGAGTCCATCATCTCCTGAAGTCTTGTTGAGAGCCAGAGATTTGACTACCGGTTTAATTTCTCCTTCAGAGAAGGGAGAATTAAGATGGTCCATAATTTCAGATTGGACTTTGGGAAGGTTCAGAGAGTCAAGAAAACCAGAGATTCCCTCAGCGGTAGGTTGTGTAGCGTTAGCAGGTTGTAGAGGGATTGATAATGAGTCATGAATGAGTTTGACAATCTGTTTAGGGCGGAGGATTTTGTTTCCCGACGAAGAATCGATCAAGTGGGCAATCCTAGATTTGGCTTGATGCGCTTGAATCTGACGGGCCTATAGTTTCCCAGCCTTTTTTCTTTGTAAATAATAGGAGGCTTTTAAACGTTTGAAACTTTTTTCGTGTTCGTAGACCAGAAGTTGCCATAGATCTGTTTTACATTTTTGTAATTCTGTAGTTAAAGAAGGGTCTAATTTTTTTCTTATTTTGGGATTCCGTGCGAGTGAGCAGTGATGTACGTTTTTGCATTCTATTTTTTTGCATTCTATTTTTTTGTCCCTTGCAGCTAATTATAAGAGGAGGACTCTAATGAATGCTTTGTGGGCACACCATACTGTGGCAGTGCAGACATCATCAGACGTATTCAAGGGAAAGAATTCATTAAGTTGGGTCGTAAGTTTATCCTTATTAGACATAAAAAGACGGGAGTTATTACGCCATAATTTGGTAGTAACAGGAGTACTGTTCTTGGAGTTCTAAGGAGATCGGGGCATGATCAGACCAAGTTATATCTTGTATAGTAGCTTTTTCTATCTTGCATAATGTTTGGAGATCAGTTAATGAGTTCTATTCTAGATTATGTGCTATATGGGTTGGAAAAGAATGTATACGGTAATCCTTTTCAGTCGGATGTAAGCAGCGCCAAGCATCGAATGGGTTTGTTGTGTAAAAGCATCTGTTAAGTATGCCGTTGTGAAGAGCGGAGGGAAGTGCTATCCATAGCTTTGTTAACCAGTAGGTCAAAGCCACTCATAACAAGCAGATACCCTTTGCTAACCTTCTTAACCTGCTTAAAAAGGATGCTAACAAAAGGAATTTGACCTTTTATTTGGAGCGTATAAAGAAACAATAGTATACTCCATATTATTCAGGGAACACACCAATATTATATAGCTACTGTTACTGTCTGATACAATCTCATGTAAAGTAAAGGCTATTGTATTTTTAATAGCAATGAGCACACCGTTGCGTTTGGCCCACGCATCTGTGAAAAACATATGAGGGAAAGCAATATTATATATGTGTGACTTGCGAGCCAAACCTACGCGTTTCGTGCGCACGCACTCCTTCTGAGGTAGAGCAATTTCTTCTTGCTCTACCTTGCTCTACCTCAGAAGAAGTGCGTGCGCACGAAACTTTAGTTGAATATTGAGAAAAGTGCAAAATAAGAAATTATTATAATGAAAATTTAATAATAATACGAAAGTGTCCAAAAGAAACAAAAATTGAAAATTAAAAAATGGTATATAAAAAATGTCTAAATTTGTAATTGCTGTTTATGCAAAGCTGTACTCAAATCCTTGCTTGGATAATGACACTCTCATGTGCTCACCTTCCTGTAAGCCTAGTCCTAAGCAAAAAAAACTTTTTAGGAGGTTATATGATGAAATCCTTTGGGATGGGATGAGCTATGGGACTCTCCTATATGCTCCTGGATTCACTGCTGCTAGTGAGCTTATGCAGAAATGATGATCTCTCCTTCCTTACACTGCTGGGTCCATCTTCCTGTTTTACTCCTCATTGGAGCAGTAAGAAAGAAAGGTATATAGTGCCTTATCGTTTATTTAAAAAAGAATTTATTTAGTGCCCATTTCATATGCACTCACATGATCAAACATTAAAATACGCTTTTATATGAAAAAAACACTCAGTGCGGATATGACCAGCCTCCTCTGTGTGTCTACACACACTGTCTATACTCGCCATTCTGGAAGTCGGGTATGTGGTGACGTCAAAGCTTTGACGTCACCACGTACCCGACTTCCAGAACGGCGAGTATAGACAGTGTGTGTAGACAGAGAGGAGGCTGGTCATATCTGCACTGAGCACACAACACAAATACACATTGTGTATTTACATTAATGCTTAAGAATTGTACAACTTTATTGATCAATCATTGATACAAGGAGTATCACTTATTACAAATATTGTATACAGCTAATATATACATTAGTCACCTATTCATTGTAAGGGCGCAGCACTAATTAATATTTTAAGTTCTTTATATCGCACATACTCATGAGGATGTGAATAGGTGCCTGCGAACACTTCCAAGGTACTATCAGTAAATTATCTTTGTGGCTCACAAGTTACTCCATAACATCCTTAGAAAGTGCACACATGGCCCCTCTGTCTAGCCATCCACCAAATGCCAGCATTTACAGTATGCCAGAATTGTCCCATGGTCCCCAGGTGATATTACCTCTTCTCTGTGCTGATCCCGTGGTCTTTTCTCATCTATCCCAAATGATGTCACATACAGTACTAGAGCCTGGGATAAAAGCAAGAGGAAGGCTGGTCGGGGATCAGCATAGGATAACATATATCTATGCTGCTTCCCTGTGCTGCTTTATTGTGGGGAACACTTCAGACAGAGGATCGGTACAACAGGGATGCAATCTACCCATCACCTGCCCACAGTCAAGGGGGTAGATCAAGATTGGCTGGTTGCCGACCCCTATTTTAGTATGTCTGCAGTCTGCAACAGTCCTCTCTAACAATATATACACCTAACATTTATGTGTGATCCTTTGATGCCAGGGGCTGCAGGCGAGGCTCCCTATACCTCATGAGTTGACAAATACTGTTCTACGTGATATGGTGACTATACATGGTGCGATAAATTTGAATGAAAAATGTCCAATTTGCAAAGCAATGGAATCAGACATTGATTGAGCAAGACAAAAATGGCTTGGCTGGTTCAGTTTTTTTTGTAAATTCAGACATCAAGCGCTCAGTTTTATTGCATTATTTATGGTCACCATTAGGTTAGTTGAAGCCATAACCTAGCATAATATACAGTGAAGGAAATAAGTATTTGATCCCCTGCTGATTTTGAATGTTTGCCCACTGACAAAGAAATGATCAGTCTAAAAATCGAATGGTAGGTGTATTGTAACACTGAGAGACAGAATAGCAACACAAAATTCAAAAGAGATGCATGTCTAACAAATTATGCACTGATTTCCATGTTCATGAGGGAAATAAGTCTTTGATCCATGAAACATGACTTAGTACTTGGTGGCAAATCCCTTGTTGGCAATCACAGAGGTCAGACATTTCCTGTAGTTTGCCACCAGGTTTGCACACATCTCAGGAGGGATTTTGGCCCACTCCTCTTGGCAGATCCTCTCCAAGTAATTAAGGTTTAGTGGCTGTTGTTTGGCAACTCGAACTTTCAGCTCCCTCCACAGATTTTCAATCGGATTAAGGTCTGGAGACTGGCTAGACCACTCCAGGACCTTAATGTGCTTCTTCTTGAGCCACTCCTTTGTTGCCTTGGCCGTGTTCCATGCTGGAACACCCATCCATGACCCATTTTCAATGCCTTGGCTAAGGGAAGAAGGTTCTCACCCAAGATTTGATGGTACATTGCCCCGTCCATCGTCCCTTTTAGCAGAAAAACACCCCCAAAGCAGAATGTTTCCACCACCATGTTTGACAGTTGGGATTGTGTTCTTGGGGTCATAGGCAGCATTCCTCCTCCTCCAAACACGGCGAGTTGAGTTGATGCCAAAGAGCTCTATTTTTGTCTCATCTGACCACAACACTTTCAACCAGTCTTCCTCTGCATCATTCAGATGTTAAGTGGCAAACTTCATATGGGCCTGGACATGTGCTTTCTTGAGCAGAGGGACCTTGCGGGCACTGCAGGATTTCAATCATTGTTGGCATAGTGTTTTACAAGTTGTTTTCTTGGTGACTGTGGTCCCAGCTGCCTGGAGTCATTGACAAGATCCTCACATGTAGTTCTGGGATGATTCCTCACTGTTCTCATGATCATTGACACGCCACGAGGTGAGATCTTGCATGGTGCACCAGACTTAGGGAGACAGTTGTTTTGTGTAGGCTGCAGGGAGCTCACAGAGAAGGCAGAACTTGGCTTTGCTATCTGGAAGGGGTGTCAGTAGAGTGACTAGTAGAGTTAGTAGAGGGACTGAAGAAAATTAGACATTTTTTGGCAGTTAAAACACTCCACATGAATGTATTACAACTGGGGATGAACTGAAATTTGGTCAGCCAAAATACCCCTATCGGCCTTTGGCTGTTATGAAAATAACGGTGCTGAAAATAGCCCTGCCCTCGCCACCCACCACTGCTGCCCAGTGGTTCTCAGCCTTACTTGAGAACCCATCCAATGATTCATAGGACATAGAGATCAAAGAAGTATAGATGACCTCCACTCGTTTCTATGCCCTTGAAAGACCGGAGCGGCGTCATTATGTCACTTCCGATTTCGGCGCCATGTAAACAAGGCCATTTTTTTTTTTTTTTTTTTTAAATCTAATGCTTTACATTGTAGAGGAGAGATGTGGGTACTTATTGACCCCAGATCTCTCCATAAAGAGGACCTGTCATTGCTTATTTCCATCACAAGGGATGTTTGCATTCTTTGTGATAGAAATTATTAAAAAAAAATATTAAAGGGACAGTGTAAAAAAAATTTAATAAAATAAATGTAAAAAATGTTTTAATGTGCCCCTGTCCCCTCGCACGCAGTGAACACATATGTAGGCCACGCCCACATATGTAAACCATGTTCAAACCACACGTCAGGGATCGCTGCAAATGTCAAAGCAAGAGCAATAATTCTAGACCTCCTCTGTAACTTTAAACTGGTAACCTGTAGAAATGTTTAAAGCATCACCCATGGATATTTTCAAGTACCATAGTTTGGCTCCATTCTACGAGCGTGTGCATGTTGGATATCTATTTCCTTGCTGTAACATCATCTTTCATATTTTACAAAAAAATTGGGGTATATAATGTGTTTTTTATTTTACTTTTAATTCATTAAAGTATCTTTTTTTTCCCCAAATAATTGTGTTTGAAAAATAGTCAGGTCCATAAATATTGGGACATCGACACAATTCTAACATTTTTGGCTCTATACACCACCACAATGGATTTGAAATGAAACAAACAAGATGTGCTTTAACTGCAGACTGTCAGCTTTAATTTGAGGGTATTTACATCCAAATCAGGTGAACGGTGTAGGAATTACAACAATTTGCATATGTGCCTCCCACTTGTTAAGAGACCAAAAGTAATGGGACAGAATAATAATCATAAATCAAACTTTCACTTTTTAATACTTGGTTGCAAATCCTTTGCAGTCAATTACAGCCTGAAGTCTGGAACGCATAGACATCACCAGACGCTGGGTTTCATCCCTGGTGATGCTCTGCCAGGCCTCTACTGCAACTGTCTTCAGTTCCTGCTTGTTCTTGGGGCATTTTCCCTTCAGTTATGTCTTCAGCAAGTGAAATGCATGCTCAATCGGATTCAGGTCAGGTGATTGACTTGGCCATTGTATAACATTCCACTTCTTTCCCTTAAAAAACTCTTTGGTTGCTTTTGCAGTATGCTTTGGGTCATTGTCCATCTGCACTGTGAAGCGGCGTCCAATGAGTTCTGAAGCATTTGGCTGAATATGAGCAGATATTGCCCGAAACACTTCAGAATTCATCCTGCTGCTTTTGTCAGCAGTCACATCATCAATAAATACAAGAGAACCAGTTCCATTGGCAGCTATACATGCCCACGCCATGACACTACCACCACCATGCTTCACTGATGAGGTGGTATGCTTAGGATCATGAGCAGTTCCTTTCCTTCTCCATACTCTTCTCTTCCCATCACTCTGGTACAAGTTGATCTTGGTCTCATCTGTCCATAGGATGTTGTTCCAGAACTGTGAAGGATTTTTTAGATGTCGTTTGGCAAACTCTAATCTGGCCTTCCTGTTTTTGAGGCTCACCAATGGTTTACATCTTGTGGTGGACCCTCTGTATTCACTCTGGTGAAGTCTTCTCTTGATTGTTGACTTTGACACACATACACCTACCTCCTGGAGAGTGTTCTTGATCTGGCCAACTGTTGCGAAGGGTGTTTTCTTCACCAGGGAAAGAATTCTTCGGTCATCCCCCACAGTTGTTTTCCGTGGTCTTCCGGGTCTTTTGGTGTTGCTGAGCTCACCGGTGCGTTCCTTCTTTTTAAGAATGTTCCAAACAGTTGTTTTGGCCACGCCTAATGTTTTTGCTATCTCTCTGATGGGTTTGTTTTGTTTTTTCAGCCTAATGATGGCTTGCTTCACTGATAGTGACAGCTCTTTGGATCTCATCTTGAGAGTTGACAGCAACAGATTCCAAATGCAAATGGCACACTTGGACCCTTTATCTGATCATTGTAATTGGGATAATGAGGGAATAACACACACCTGGCCATGGAACAGCTGAGAAGCTAATTGTCCCATTACTTTTGGTCCCTTAATAAGTGGGAGGCACATATGCAAATTGTTGTAATTCCTACACCGTTCACCTGATTTGGATGTAAGTACCGTCAAATTAAAGCTGACAGTCTGCAGTTAAAGCACATCTTGTTCGTTTCATTTCAAATCCATTGTGGTGGTGTATAGAGCCAAAAATGTTAGAATTGTGTCGATGTCCCAATATTTATGGACGTGACTGTATATATATTTTAAAAAACTGTCTATTTGAGTTTCGGTTTTTGGCCAAGTGCATCCTGAATTTTTGGTTTTCGGCACCAGAATTCTCATTTCAGTGCACCACTAATTGCAACTGCGTGTTCAGCTGTTACATAGTTTGTGTAAATGTGTCATGAATAAGTCTACATCTGTTTCTCATTTGTATATTTTGGGATTCATTTTAACACCCAGATATTTTTTTCTGTTTTAGCATTGGTGGATTGAAGAGTAATGTGGATGAAGGGGAAGCAGATCCTGAAGAAATCCCAGAAGATACCAGTCTGGTGACTTTGGGGTATGATTATAACAGTAAATCTTATATGATATGGATGAATAATGTTCTTTTCATTGTGAATCTGTTATGCATAAAAGGACAAGTGGTTAACATGCATCATAGACCTAACATAACAATAAGGGTTAGTGAAGGAACAGTATTTTGTCTTTATTTAGCTATATATTTAACATCAGTGGCTTTCAATTATTGTGTTTTTTTTACCAGTAGTATAAAGATGTTTATATATAAGGCTGTTTGCTATGTATCCATTCATTCTATATGTGTGTAGATCTGCAGAGGGTGGTGAAGACCATACAGAGGGATGGTGTATGGCCGAGAAGGTCTTTTTACCTGTGTATGGGAACTCTACGTCATCCTGCTGTTGTGTTAGAGTGGACCTAGCACTGCTTTTTGACATATTGGTGAACATGAATGCATAGCTGTATGGTGATATTATGTATGTTAAGTATTTTGTACATCTGCCTCCATTATGCTGCTGTGGCAGTGCATACAGGCACAGCAACTTGGTGCTCTCCAAAACAGGCAACTAAAACACGTATTTGTTGTGGACATGTGGAATTGCATCTCACAGTTGGAGTCCACTGGAATTATTACCATCTGACCGGAGAAGCAACGAAAGGCATTTAGATATGGAAAGCAAAAGCAGGGTAAGAGAGCCTATATGCAGGGCTAAATGTTTATCCACAAAGGCCAGCTTTGCTGAGTCTTCCCCCCAGTCACTTGCCAAAAACATCGACTATCTCAGGCTGAGAATTTATATACACAAAATTAACAGCTATGTGATGGTAATTAAAGAGACTTGGCTGGACAGCTTCATTCCTGATGTGGCTATCATGTTAGCAGGCTGCTACGTCTACCTAGCAGACAGGACTACAGACTTCAGTAAGTCCAAATGTGGAGAAGCCTGTAAGTATACAATGACTGGTGCAGAGCTATTAGGAATTGAGGCATGCTGGACATGAAACACCTAATAGTGAAATGTTTTTTTTTTTTTACTATGGTCATAATCGCTTTTGTGTACAGTATATCGTGTAGGTGACAATGTACATATACAACGATGAGCCATAACAGTATGACCACCCACCATGACCTGTTGAGGCATGAAATTCAATAGACCTCTGAAGGTATGCCTTCTGGCACTAAGCTGTCGGTAGCAGATCCTTTAGGTACTATAAGTTGCAAGGTGCGGCCTCCATGGATCTGACTTGTGTTTTTGCACATCCCACAGATGCTCAATTGGATTGAGATTTGGAGAATTTGAAGTCAATACCTAAAACTCATTGTTGTGTTTCTCAAACACATTCTTGGTTCATTCTGGCCACCTTTTTCCATTGCTCCATGGTCCAGTTCTGATACTCACATTGTAGGCCTTTTTGGCTGTGACATGAGTTAGCATGGGCACGCTGCAGCCCCATATGCAACAAACTGAGATGTACTGTGTCTTCTGCCACCTTACTGGAACCAGCAGTAACTCTCAGCAATTTGAGCTACAGTAGATTTTCCATTGTATCAGATTCACACCCCACTTGCATCATTGAACTTTGGCTGCCCATGACCATGTAGATGGTTTGTCATTTTTCCTTCCTGACCACTGCAGACTGGGAAGATCCCACAAGAGCTGCAGTTTTGGAGATACCCTGACCCAGTCATCTAGCTATTACAATGTGGCCCTTGTTAACCTGTTGGCACTGATGGTACGCAAATATGTGGCCCCTCGACGGCTGGCCCTTATCGCCGTGGCCGCATATTTGTGTGCCAAAAGTAAGCAAACGTGCCGAGAGCTCATGCCCCGTGTGCACATTTACCGGCACCTCATCGCCCTACTTGCAGTTGGGACCTTTCCGATCATGTGACCGCTGTGACAACCAAACATGAACCTAAACCCTGCCCTACCTCCCATTGTCACAAACCCCTTAAAGGGCTAGGAGGCGCCAAGAAGTTAAAGTTGCTCAAACCCTTTTTCTGTTTTTTTTTTTTTTTTTTTTCTTCTCCTGTCAGCACAAACTTCCAGGTGCCATTGTAATGAGACAATCAGTGTTATTCGCTTTACCTGTCAGTGGTCATATTGTTTTGGCTGATTGGTGTGTCAAAATAGTTAACCACATCAGCTCTAGATTTACTCCCCTTCATGACCAGGCCATTTTGTGCTTTACGGTGCTGCGTTACGTTAACTGACAATTTCACAGTCAGGCAGGGCGGTTTTGATATGGTTTTACACACACACAATGCCTGCATTTACATGCACATGAACTTTAATGGCATCCCAGTCTTAGTCCGTAGGGTTTTATATTGAGTTGGCCCGCCCTTAATAGCTATAAAAACTTCAACTCTTCTGGGAAGACTGTTCACAAGGTTTAGGAGTGTGTCTATGGGAGTGTTTGACCAATCTTCCAGAAGTGCATTTGTGAGGTTAGGCACTGATGTCGGACAAGAAGGCGCCTGGCTCACAGTCTCTGCTCTAATTCATCCCAAAGGTGTTCTATCAGGTTGAAGTGCAGATCAGTCAAGTTCCTCCACCCCAAACTTGCTCATCCATGTCTTTATGGACCTTGCTTTGTGCACTGGTTCACAGTCATATTGGAACAGGAAGGGGCCATCCCCAAACTGTTCTCACAAAGTTGGGAGCATGAAATTGTTGGAGTTTTGTGTGGAATGTGTCAGATTTGGCTTTCTGTTTCTCCACTTTTTTTGTGATGCCAATACAAATAAAAGAAATAAACATGAGAATGCCGAAACATTTGTAATTGCAACAATTTTCTGGCTGAAGTGGTGTATTATCAGACAGATGCAGGGGTGACAATATTTTTGGCCATGGCTGTACTTTTTTTTTTTTTTTTATGCATAAATACTGTGTGCATGAAAAATGCATGTGCAGCTAAATTGTTCATATTATAAATTAACAGAAGAGGGTACCACCATCTAAATGTAGACAATATAATCAATCAAATCTAAAAAGCATAATTTTATAACAACTTAATGAACTCACTGCACTGTGAGAGAGGTAGGCATATCTGTCATGTCACATATAGAGTCCTAGAAGTGTTTGTGATGTGCAGAGTTCAGCAGGAAGATGGCTTACGTATGCATTGCTGCGCTGGGAAGCTGCTAGTTTTGGCGACTGTCACAGAGCTAGGCTGGAAAGCAAACTATTGCAGGTGCGACTGGGGGCTTCCGAACACAGCTTTGGTCGGACTCAGCTCCACTTGGCTGGTGATGTCAGGAAATCATCAATGTATAGTACCACTGGACTGGTGTAAGGCCATTGTGGTGTCAATATTTAAAAAGGGGTCAAAATCTTTACTAAGTAATTACAGACCTGTTAGTTTAACTTCTATAGTTGGGAAGATACTGGAGAGTTTAATAAAACACCACATAGATGAGTTCTTGCTGGAAAAAAATATTTTAAGCAACAGACAGCATGGATTCATGAAAGACAGAAGCTGGCAAACAAATCTGATTTCTTTTTATGAGGAGGTGTGCAAAACCTTGGACAGAGAGGTGGCTGTGAATGTACCATGTGGGCTCATATATATTTGCAGATCATAGTGTTAATATGGCCAAAACTCCTTCTGAGAAACCATTAAATATTGGTTTGATCCGATCTCCTTCCACCTTAAATACATCCTTCTTCCATCTTAACATTTTCATTTAGCTTGACAAAAGGGTGTTCCCAGCTCTGAAGTGTGTAGCCATGCCAACTGCCGACATCCTGAGTACTGCTGAGTGGATCAAAGTCCGGCCAAAGCTGTGTTAAGAAGCTGCTAGGTGCATCTGCAATAGCTTGCATTTCAGCCTGGCTCTGTGACAGCCGTCAACACCAGCAGCTTCCCAGTGCAGCTCTGCATCCACCAACAGTCTCTCTACTAATCTTTGCACATCACGGCCGCTTCCAGAACTCTATATGTGACATGACAGATGTTCCCAGTGCGCTGAGTGCATTAAGCTTTTATACAATTATGCTGTAATAAATTGTCTACGCTTGGTGGTGCCCTCTTCTGTTTATTTTTATTATGTGCATTAGGTTGACCTAGGACCTGGATTAGAGGAGCTGCAACCGTCCATAGTTGCTTATTAGTGACTTTTTGAACTTTAATCACCTTTAAGCCCTTCTTTATTCATCTACCGGCCCATTTCCCCTTATTGTCTTCATCTGTTAGTTCAATATTGCACCATAGTTTTCAATAATTTTGTTTATAAATTGTTCTGCCTGCAGAATGTTGTTATGAATACAGTCAGTATTCTGTGTTGATTAGTGTTTTCATGTAATGGGTTCAGTTGTAAGCCAATCGATGGTGAGGATGTATATATGTGAATACTGCAAAATGAACAAGCTATTGATAATAGTACTCATAATTGTATTTTTTACCAGAGTTCGGAAGAAGGCAGTGGAAAGACGTAAAGAATTAATAATTGACAGAGCATGCAGGATGGAGACTTTCTTGTATGAAATGGTGAGTTATTTGTAAAGTGGTTTACTTTTATTATTTTATTCGCTTTAACCACTTGCCTACCTGGCACTTTTACCCCCTTCCTGCCCAGGCCAATTTTCAGCTTTCAGCCCTTTGAATGACAATTGCGCAGTCATGATTTAGATATGGACCTAATCGTCCAGTGCTTATCTATTCCTGTCCTAATTTATGACGCTAGCTTTGAAATGTGCGCACATTGGAAGACACTCACGCTGACACACAAGTTCAGTCTATGAATACTTCTAGTTTATTATAATGAGAAAGTGAACTTATATATGCAGAATGATGCAAGAGTCATGTGACAACAGCATAAGCATTATATTAGTCTTTGATTGGTCATTTCCACACGAAAACAATCTCCGTCATGGTATAGGTGTGATCTTCTTCAGTCTTATCTCATAGAGAAGAAAAAACATTCCTTTGTTTCCCAAATCACACGGTGGGAGGGGGTCTGTTCCTGTGAGCAAATATTTCTTAAGCAAGGATTTCTTAAAGTACCACAAAGCCCAGCAGGCAGAAAATATTCACAAAACATATGTATTATAATATAAAAGTAAATATTTATAAAACTTATAGAAATAGCGTATATATATATATATTCAATAGGAAACGAAATAGGCATTTTACCAAATCCATCACAGTCCCCCCTTAAAATGACTATTTTACTCTGTCCCTATAAAGCCTAGCTCATCTGTCCTTATGTACCTTGGAACTCTTTTATGCTGTACGTTAGACGGGTGATGACTATTTCATCACCCCCCTTGCCACAGACTTTGTACATAAGGAAGTCAGATGCTATCCCTACAAAATTGTGAGATTACTATTGGCGGGGAGGGACCGTAACGGGGTATAAGGTTTTTCTTCATCTATCATGTGGAGATCCTCTTGCTCCTGGTTCAGGAAGGTAGGTGTTCTGTTGTCTACAGCTCTGCTCATCAATTTACTCACACATGGTATAACACAGCATACAACCAGGACCAGGAGAATCAGAATTATTAATACAGTTACTCCTATTTGGGCAAGTATCTTTTGCCACCCACTCATCCAACTGAAATATTGGTCCCACAAGTCTGTGATCCCTGAATTCTTTTTCAACTCAACTGACAGATCTTACAATTTCTTTATAGACAGAGTAATTTTACCATTCGAGCCAGTATTGTCAGGAATATATGTACAACATGTTCCGGTTCCTTCTATCATTTTACAGACACCTCATTTTTCTGCTAAAATCATGTCCAGAGCCATCCTATTCTGGAATGTCATGTAGGATGTAGGGGCTAGCTGGTCAACGATTCCTTGAAGGGCATCCCTGGTGTAATTCACAAACCTCTGTTGGTTGTAGTATATGTAATTTATCTAATCTACATTTTTATTAACAGCTATCATGGGAATCAGGGATTCGAAGTCTGCTTTACTTGGTCTCTGGCTTTAAATTTATTAGACACCCCCCTTGGGACTCCAATGGCATCTATATACACATGTGGGTCAAAACTACCAGAAGGAGCTTTTCGTTTCCTCCTATGGCCAGGCGTTGGGTCAGGGGTATTTTCTGCTAGAATGTGGAGAGGCATAATGGCCTTTGCCAGTCCAAATCCCTTCCAATCTTATTCTAATCTTTTGGTCCCCAGTAATCATCCATGACATATATGTATACCTGGTCACTGCTATCGGAACATGCTCGTTGTATCAAAATCATATAGATTATGGTCATAGCACCACATGGGATCTATACTACAGAAATCAAAGGTGTAAATAGCTACATGAGTGTTGGATGAGTTGTACCAAAATATAGTGGTGTCACCTATTTCGGTGATATCCACCTGTTGAGCCTCTGTCAGACTCATTTGAAAAAGGATATACAACATAGTTGTCATGGTGTAGATGACGCCTTTTCCTCAGGGGTTGGGACTTTCTTGCAGTGGGAGGCGTGTATCCAAGTGTTCTTCCTGGCCACCTTGTCAGAAGGGGCTGTGGTCAGCAGAACTTGGAATGGACCATCATATCTTGGCTCAAGGGAATGTTTCCTCATAAATGTCTTTACCAATACCCAATCTCCGGGTAATAGGCTGTGAGTTCCTGTATCTGACTCAGAATCTGGAATGGAGAAAACACTTGGACATGGATACGGGTTAATTCACGTAATAATACAGTCACATAATCAGTTAACACATCAAATTGTAATTGCAACTGTTGTGGAAAATAACAACCAAATCTGGGGGCTGAGCTAAACAAAATCTCATAAAGGGATAGGGAGTGTTCTCTCTTGGTGTGTATCTGACACTAAATAGGGCAATAAGCAGACTGTCTGGCCAACTCATGCCAGTCTCTTGGGCCATTTTTTAGCATTCTTTCTATTTTCCCACTACTTTGGGGGTGATAGGGGGTATGGAACGCCAGAGTGACTCCTAATGCCGCCCATATTCCTTTGGTTACTGAAGCTGTGAAGGCGGGGCCCTGGTCACTCTCTATCACCTCTGGAAGCCCATATCTGCCTACAACCTCAGTGAGGAGTTTCTTCACAGTTGTTTTAGCAGTCATATTAATTACAGCAAAGGTCTCTGGCCAACTGGAAAACATGTCCAACACCACTAGGGTGTACTCAACCACCCACTCTTTGGCATCTAGATATGATCAATTTGTATCCTTTGAAAAGGGTATAGGGGTTTGGCCAAGTGTTTCTGTGGTGTCTTCTCTGTGCGTCCCGGATTGCATTTTGCACAGATGGCACATGTTCTGCAAAAATTGTTAGTCAATGTGGTGATTCCAGGCGCTACATAGTACTTGTTGATGAGAGAGTTCATGAGGCTCTTTGACAGATGGGCTGCTCCGTGTGCCCACTGGACTACAGCTGGGAACATATTCTTGGGTAAACAAAGCCTCTTGTTGCACTCAAACAGACCGTCTTTGAAAATAGCTACTCTCCGTCTCCAGCTTTCTTTTTCTTCTGGACTTGCTGCTTCTTGGGGTTCCTTGAACTAGTTTCTGTCCACAGGCAAAGTCTGTAAGGTGAATATTGGTTCCCACTCTCCGGTCACCTCTCCTTCCATTTCTGGTGGTCCCATGGCTGCTCGTTTTGCCGCCAAATCTGCCAGATTATTGCCTTTGGCTTCTGAGGAGTTTAATTTCCCATGAACTTTTACCTTCAGAATAGCCACTTGAATGGGTAGAAGGAGTGCTTCCAGCAGTCGTCCAATGGCTGCTCCATGTCTTATGGACGTACCTGCCGCAGTCATAAATCCTCTTGCCTTCCATGTGGGTGCAAAGTCATGGGCCACCCCAAAGGCGTATCTGGAGTCTGTGTAGATATTGGCCCTTTTTCCTTCCGCCATCTGGCATGCTGTTGTGAGTGCTTGAAGTTCTGCTCCTTGTGCAGATATTGCTGGCGATACGGCTCTTGCCTGTAGGACTGTGTCTGCAGTAGTGACCGCAAATCCTGTATAATATTTGCCTCCTTCATCTGCATATCTGGAACCATCAACAAAGAAAGTGAAGTCTGGATCCTGCAGAGGTGTTTCACTCACTGTGGGGAGATGGAAGATTTCCATTTTCATCACTTCAAGACAATTATGAGGCTCAGTGGCTCCATCATCCTCTCCACTTTCTGCATTACCTTCATTACCCCCCTCAGCAATTGGGAGGAGAGCGGCCGGATTTAGGGTTTGGCAACATAGGAGAGTGACGTTATCAGGAAGTTGGAGGGAACACTGTAGTCTAAGATGCCTCGTTGTGGACAAATGTTTAGGTTGGACTTGGTTTAAAATGGCAGCAATGTCATGCGGCGCCAGAAGAACAAGTTCATGTCCCAGTACGATATCAGAGGTCTTATCCAGCAGAGCTGGAGCAGCGAAAACTGCACGCAGACATGACGGTGCTCCTCTAGCCACTGGGTCTAAACGGCATTAGTAGGAGCCTACAGGTCGTAGGCGGTCACCATGGGACTAGGCCAATACTCCTGTGCCATGGCCTTGGCGTTCAGACATGAACAGTTTGAAAAGTGTCTCGTAGTCTGGTAGAACCAGGGCTGGGGCTGAAGAAAGTAAGCGTTTTAGAGCCAAAAAGTTGGAGGCGGCCTCTTCGGACAGATGGAAGGGCTCAGACTTGAGAGCATCGTAGAGTGGTTGCATAAACCAAGAAACATCAGGAATCCATGACCTACAGTAGGATATGAGGCCAAGAAAGGCATGGAGTGGCTTCTGGCCTAAAGGGAGTGGCAAGTTCTGGATGGCCTTAACTCTTTCCTCCATAAGATGCCTTGTTCCATGTGAGAGGCAGTGGCCCAAGAATACGACTGTTGTAGAGCACCATTGCAACTTCGGTTTAGAGGCCTTACAGCCTTGGTGTGCCAAGTAACATAGTAAACTCTCTGAGGCTTCTTCAGCCGTGGGCAGGTCATCAGCACAGAGGAAAAGTCATCCACATATTGAAGAAGGACCACTGCCGAATGTTCCTTTTGCCACGTGCCCAGTATGGTGGTCATGGCTTTGGCAAACTGGCTCAGGGAATTTTGCGCCCCCTTGTGGCATAACTGCCCAGGTGTATTGCTGCCCCTCATGGATAAAAAAACGAAGAAGTATCTGCAGGGAAGATACACGGTGAAATATTTTGCTGTTGGAGGTACCCCTGTGAGTAAAGTGTGGGGATTTGGAACGATAGGTGTCTCTAAGACAGTGGCTTCATTCACTGCTCGGAGGTCCTGTACCATCCTGTACTTCTCTGGTTCTCCTTTGGGTGTCTTCTTTTCTTATCGGGAACAAAAGTGTATTACATGGAGAGGTACAAGGTATGAGTGCACCATTTGCCACAAGGGACTTGACCTACTTTGAAATGGCCTTGGATTGCGCTGGTTTCAGTGGGTACTGTGGTTTCCTGGGTAGGGGAGCTCCAGGCTTCAGTTCCACCATAATTAGGGGTACCTTTTAAACGTCCAATATCTTCGGGTCCTGTGGACCATAGACAAGTTGGGATTCTGCTCAGCACATCCGGTGCCACGTAGAATGTACCATTGACTTGTAAGACTGGACACACTGGGTAGAGGCGGCTCACTCAAGGCATTGGCCTTCCATTTGTCTAATTTGGTGTACCAATATGGCCGCCTCCAGGAAGTGTGCTGGGCAGGAAGGGACAAAGCAGGAGCAGCAAGATGGCTGCCATCAGGAAGTGTACTGGGCTGGGCAGGAAGGGACAAAGGTGCAGCAAGATGGCTGCCATCAGGAAGTGCACTGGGCAGGGCTGGGGTGGTGGGCATAAAGTAGGTGTTAGACAGAGGGCAGGGCTGTCCCTCCCCTCCTCCACCCCACATTCCAACATAGGGCGGTGGTTTAGCACACTTCCAATTACAATTTTATGATACACATACATTATACAATCGCCTTTTTCTTGAATTTCTTCCAACTATCCTTTATGCAACGCTTTTACAGTTTTTTTTTTTTTTTTTTTTTTTTAGCAAGCTTCTGTCACGTTCAGCAAACCTTTTTTCACATAACATTCCTCTCTGTTCCTACAATGATTTATGCCAGTCCTGACCTTCAGCTTACAAACTTTCACTACTTTAGATAACTTTTTAACTGCTTCACTTCCTTCACATCTCTTCACAATATGACATGCCAATAATCCTTTACAATATTTAACACATTAATGGTACACATAAACAGTTTTTTTTTTCCTGTAGCAATACCTGTTCTGTCCACTACGCTTTGTGGATAACTTTGGCTACATTATACCAAACTTCTTGCTGTCCTCAGCACATGTTTGTCAACTAAGACATCTTTCTTCTCTTTTTTTTTTTTTTTTCTTCGCCATTCTTTATCTTTGATTCCACATACTTTTCCTCTTCTCTCTCTGCAACCAGGTCACGTGCTAACATTCCTTTCTAGGGGTCTTATCAGCGTCTGACCCATCTCCTCCTGTCTCTGGTCCTTCCTAACAAATCTAAGACACTTCACAGGCTGCTGTCCAGACTTTCCTTAACCCTTAACATACCCCAACCTTCTGTTATGAATGGCAAACATTAGCTCACAGACACACATTTAGGACATAACATAGCAGTCTATCTTGGTGGGCTATGAGTACAGATCACTGAGTAACTCTTCCTAGCCCCAAAACATGGCTAGGGCACCCGCTGTCACACTAAAGTGAAGCATAACCGACACCTCCTCTGTTGTGGTCAACACACAAGGTTACCACACACCCAGAGAAATTATGTGTCAAAACCCTCAGTAGGTCCACTCCTCTTCCACCTCAAGACTGATACATAAAACCACACAACAGAGACCCAGATAACAGATAAGCACATGCAGGTATATTTAAATAAACTCCGGGCAAGCAAAGTTACCTGCCTTTAGTGACCTTTAGCAGCCGTACTAGGCACAGGTATGAATCAACAACAAAGACAGGATAAGCAATGGTAAGATAGCAAAATATATCTTGCCATGCTCCGAGAGGTGATCAATCTCCGGCCTGTCCAGTTTGACTGACAGCTAATGCCCTTTTCATGTCGGCTGGCTGCAGGTTCATGACCCGGAGTCCCAGGTTTCGGCACCAGCTGATTTAGATATGGACCTAATCGTCCAGTTCTTATCTATTCCTGTCCTAATTTATGACGCTAGCTTTGAAATGTGTGCACATTGGAAGACACTCACGCTGACACACAAGTTCAGTCTATGAATACTTCTAGTTTATTATAATGAGAACGTGAACTTATATATGCAGAATGATGCAAGAGTCATGTGACAACAGCATAAGCATTATATTAGTCTTTGATTGGTCATTTCCACACGAAAACAATCTCCGTTATGGTATAGGTGTGATCTTCTTCAGTCTTATCTCATAGAGAAGAAAAAACATTCCTTTGTTTCCCAAATCACACGGTGGGAGGGGGTCTGTTCCTGTGAGCAAATTTTTTTTAAGCAAGGATTTCTTAAAGTACCACAAAGCCCAGCAGGCAGAAAATATTCACACAACATATGTATTATAATATAAAAGTAAATATTTATAAAACTTATAGAAATAGCGTATATATATATTCAATAGGAAACGAAATAGGCATTTTACCAAATCCATCACAGTCATGCAACACTGTACCCAAACAAATTTTTATAATTTTTTAAAGACAGAGCTTTCTTTTGGTGGTATTTAATAACCACTGTTTTTTTTAGTTTTTGCTAAACAAACTAAAAAAGACTGAAAATTTTGGGGAAAAAAAAGTTTTTTTAAATTTTGTAAATTAGAAATGTTGTTGTTTACATACCATCAGCTGTGATTGGACACAGCAGATCACATGACAGAGCTGATATAATTGGTTCTTTACTCTGATCAGTGATGTGCTGTGTCCCTGGGACACAGCACACAGCCAATCGCCGCGCGCCCCTGGGGGCACGCATGCACAGTTACAGTGGGAGGGCGTCATGACATCCTCCTAGAACAAGAGAACCACCGCCCATCTGTCATTTCCTTATATGGCGGGTGGGAGGCCATGTAATCAAGGGGTACTAAGTCAATTTACCTAAGTGGTTTGGGGTCAAGATTTATTAATTTAATCACCACTGGTTTTTTTATTTTTTGCTATATAAATTTAAAAAAAATTGAAATTAAAGCATGTGTTTGTAATAAAATTTTTCCAAATAATATTTCTTCATAAATGTAGGCCAAAATGTATTCTTCTACATTTCTTTGGTAAAAAATACCCAAATCAGTGTATATTATTTAGTCTGTGTGAAAGGTATAGAGTCTACAAACTATGGTGTATATCTGTTTGAAAATTGATCAGTCCTGATGTACTGATTGTGTCTCATTTCATGAGGCCCTGAAGTGCCAGAACATTGCAAATACCCCCAAATAACCCCTTTTTGAAAAGTGGACAGTTTAAGGTATTTAGTAAGAGATCTTGATGTGTTCTGAAGTTTGTAATTGTTTGTCACGTTTTTTTTAAAATAAAGAATATAAATAAAATATTTTTTTCACAAAATTGGCATTTTAATAAGTCTCACAGCATAGGCATTCTTATAATTACACCCCAAAACACATTCTGTTATACCTCCCAAGTATTGGAATACTACAAGACCTTTACAGCCTAGATACATAGAGGGGCCCAAAATCCAAGGGGCACCTTTGGATTATCAAGGAGCATAAATTACGTAGTGCAGTGTCACCATAGTGGGAAAGTGACTGTGATTTTTTTTTTTTTTACTCTATGCTTGCTTATGGTAATGATCCAATAAAAGCAATTATTTTAACGGTCATGACTGATTGTTTACTATTGTGACTGCTGTGATTGGCTACAGTTATCACATGATACAGGGCCTCTGTGATTAGCCCTGTACCATGTGGATCACTGTGAGCAATCATAGAGTTCACAAAAGTAAGCAGGCTATCATGAATTAAAGCCATTTGTGCCAGTTTATAAACCTATTACAAGACAATTTTATGCTACAGTTTGTAAGGGCCCCGACTTGGAATGATGCTCTGCTGGATCTAATAATCTGAAACCTTGCAGAACTTAATACTAATGTACATATAAAAGAACATCTGAGAAGCAGTGACCATAATATGATTTCATTTAATGTTAGCTGTAAACAGCAAACCGATACTGGAAAGATAAAAACACTTTAAGAGAGCACATTTTTCCAAGGATGATGGCTACTCTTCAAGACTTAGATTGGAGGGAATATTGGCATCGAAAAACACAGAACAGAAATGGAAGTTCTTTAAAAAAACTGTGTGTGAGCACACTGCAAAATAGACTCCCTGGCCACTTTATTAGGTACACCTTGCTATTTTCAAGAAAATATCCCCCACACCATTACACCACCACTATCAGCCTGAATCGTTGATACAAGGCAGGATGGATCCATGCGTTCATGTTGTTTGTGCCAAATTCTGACCCTACCATCTGAATGTCGCAGCAACCAGTCTGCCGATTCTCCTCTGGCATCAACCAGGCATTTTCGTCCACACAACTGCTGCTCACTGGATATTTTATTTTTCGGACCATTCTCTGTAAACCTTAGAGATGGTTTTGCGTGAAAATCCAAGTTAATCAGCAGTTTTTTAAATACTCAGACAAGCACGTCTGGCACCAACAACCATGCCACGTTTAATGTCACTTAAATCCCCTTTCTTCCCCATTCTGATGCTCGGTTTGAACTTCAGCAAGTCGTCTTCACCATGTCTAGATGCCTAGAAGCGTTAAGTTGCTACCATGTGATTGGCTGATTAGCAATTTGTGTTACCAAGCAATTGAACAGGTATACCTAATAAAGTGGCCAGTGAGTGTATATTCCCATGAGCAATAAGTATAAAAGGCTACAAATAAAATCTCATGTCCAAAGTTAAAAAAACCTATAAATAATAAGAGAAGAGCTCTTAAAAAGTGTAAAAATGAAAGAACACTATCATTGTTTAAATGTTACAAACAATATAACAGAATATGTAAAAAGGAAATCAAGGACGCAAAAATTCAAAACTTATGACAGATTGCAAAAGAACGTAGAACAACCCCCCCCAAGTTTGCAATTATATTAATAGTAAAAAGGGTAGGTGTGAGCATGTAGGCTCTTTACGAAAAAAATTAGAGTGGGTGATTGGGGGCAAAGAGAAGGCAAATTTATTAAATACCTTCTTCAGCTCTGTATATACAAAGGTGCATTCGGGAGATCATGTCCATAATGAGGATGATATTGACACAGCCCCAAATGATCCATAATGGCTCAAAATTGATATGGTCCAAAAATATTTAGACAAATTCAGGTGAATAAAGCTCCTGGACCGGATGGCATATACCCACAGATGCTAAAACAATTGAGCTCTGTCATTTTAAAGCCATTGTTTCTAATATTTATAGACCCTTTAATGACTGGCATAGTACCAACAGATTGGCGTAAGGTCAATGCGGTGCCTATATTTAAAAGGGGGTCAAAGTTTTTACCAAGTAACTATAGACCTGTTAGTTTAACTATACTTTATAATCAGGAAGATACTGGAGAGTTTAAGAAAAGACCACATAGATGAGTCCTTGCAAAAAAAAAAATATTTATAAGTAACAGACATGGATTCATAAAAGACAGAAGTTTTCAAACAACTCTAATTTCTTTTTATGGGGAGGAAAGCAAAACCTTAGACAAAGGAGTGGCTGTAAACACAGTATACTTGGATGTTGTAAAAGCGTTTAACACAGTTCCCTACACACAGCTAATGTGTAAGGTAAAGTATACAGACTTGGAAAAATCAGTTTGTAAATGGATAGAATACTGGCTAAAAGACTGTGTTCGGAGAGTAGTGGTTAATGATTCACACTCTGAATAGTCTGTGGTTGTTAGTGGTATACCCCAAGGTTCAATGTTGGGATGCATACTTTTTAACCACTTGATGACCACCGCATAGATGTACCACTACAGGGTGGCCGCACGGTGCAAAATCACATAAATATACACGATTTTGCATTTCCGGGTAGGAGGTGTGTGCGCCACCCTACCCGCGCTACAGTTGGTTCTTGAGGATGTCAATCACCGTATCCCGGCCGGCTATTCCCGGCCAGGACTCGGTGATCGTCGGCGAAGCTGAGAGGGGAGAAATCTGTGTGTAAACAACACAGAGCCCTTTCCTGTCAGCATGGACGTGCACAGCAGAGAGATAGAAAGCAGCAGATCTTCTTAGTTAAACAGCACACACTTTTCACAGTAAAACACAAATAGCACACTATTAACCCTTTGATTGCCCACTGTCATTAGTACAGTGTCAGTGCTTTTTATTAGCACTGATCCCTCTATTCGTGTCACTGGAGATGCCAGTGGCAGTCAGTTCCCACCCAGTGTCAAAATGCCCGCCGCAGTCCCACTAAGTGGCTGATCGCCACCATTACTAGTATAAAAATTTAATTAAAATTCTAGTATATATACCGTTATTTCTAGACTCTCTAACTTTCACATAAACCAATCAATATACACGTATTGGGATTTTTTTTTTTTAGCAAAGACGTAGCAGAATACATTTTGTCCTAAATGTATGAAGAAATTAAATTTTTTTGGGGGGTATGTTTTATAGTAAAAAGTCAAAAATAGTTTTTTTTTTGTTTTTTTTTCTAAATTGTCAGTCTTTTTTTGTTTATAGTTTAAAAAAAAAAAAAAATGCAGAGGTGATCAAATAGAAAGAGAGCTCTTTTTGTGGGAAAAGAATTACATTCATTTAATTTATGTACAGCATTGCATGACCGTGCAATTGTCAACTAAAGTAATGCAGCTCCGTACCGCAAAAAAAGGCCTGGTCAGGAAGGTGGGTAAATCTTCTGGAGGGCAAATGGTTAATATATGTATAAATTATATAAGGTCTGGGATTAAAAGTACCATTTCAGTCTTTGCAGATGACACCAAGCTATGCAGTGGAATAACGTCCTCACAGGATATCTCCAATTTACAAGCCAACCTCAAAGCACTGTTTAATTGGGCAACTGTGTGGCAAATTAGGTTTATTATTGATAAATGTAAGGTTATGCACTTTGGTGCTAAATATATGCACACATCTTAAATACTAGGGGCAGTACAACTGGGGGTTTCAGTGGTGGAGAAGGATCTGGGTGTTCTGGTGTATCATTAGCTTAACCACTTGCCATCCTGAGGATTTCAACAGAAACACAAATTCATGCACTTCCTACTCCAATAGTCACTAAATACCCAAAATAGAAAAGCAAACCTTTCACCCTTGAAAGTATGTAAATAATATATAAACTTTTCTAATTAATCTCAATACTTCACCCAAAATACCAATAAATAAATAAGATAAATACAAAATAAAAAAAATAAGATAAATTCATAAATGTCCCTCAACTTAATAAATGTCCCATGTTTGGGACATTTATTAAGTTGTGGGACATCCTGAGGATTTACCCCCCCCTTAATGAACAGGCCTCTTTTTGCTATTCGGCGCTGCACTATTTCAACTGATAATTGCGCAGTCATGCAATGCTGTACCCAAACAAATGACAAAAACATTTTTTTTTACACAAAGTTGTCATTTAAATGATATATTTCTCACACAAGCCATGTGTATATGTGGAATTATACCCCAAAATACATTCTGCTGCTTCTACCGAGTATGGGGATACTACAAGTATGAGACTTTTTGGGAGCCTAGCCACATAAGTTTTAAAGTTAATTTGATTTTCTAAATTATTTTTACACTGTTCCTTTCATTTTTTTTTTTAATCACTTTTAATGCTATCACAGGGAATGCAAATATCCCCTATAACTTCAATGGGCATTGTCATATATTCTTTTTTGAGAAATCTGGGCTTTATCAGACTCTAGATATCTCCTCTGCACTTACGTTGTCTAATCTCACCAAGATCGGTGTGATCATATGCTTTCCCAATTTACAAATGCTGCGAAACTGAAGTGATGAAATGCTCGTAGCTTCCAATTTCTTAGACTATAAAGATGATGGGCATCATTCCGGTCTCCAGTCAGCTGTATGGTCATCTGGCAGAAATACCAGCTGCATTTTCAGATTCCCCCAAGGGACTGCCCGAGAAGGCCGTGGAAGGCAGTGGGGTAGGGGGGCATCTTCTCCCGCTGCTTGTAAAAGCAATCCTGCAGCTAATTAGCCACTAAGGTTTCTTTTCTATGAAAGCCGATCGCCAGCTGAAAAAAAACGATATCAGTTCGATGCCTGCAGCTGTAGGCATTATCCTGGTATTACTATTCAAAGTCCAGTGATGTACCAGTATGTCGCTGGTCCTTGTTGGATATATATGCTATGTTCTTTCTTTTTTTTTTTGTATGCAGTCTGTGGGCTGAATGAAAAAGAGAAGAAATCTCTGCCAGAAAAAGTGTGTGGTATGCTCACCATGACAATATACCGCCCTGCATCCACCCACTTCTAATGGTGGGTACACATTAGGTCTCACGGTGCCAAATGCGCCAATTCCAAGATTGCACAAATGTCTAAATAGTGGCAAGCTTGAATAAAAATTGGCCACATATAAGTGGTACCCCATGTGTGAAAAAAGGATGATACCATGTCCCAAACTATCTTGCCACTACTCCCCATGTAGTCTGGGCATCCAGGGGGGGGGGGGCTCCACGCGACTAACGTTTCTCTCATAAATCCGAAACTTATATGTGTAGCCTGTTTACCTCTCACGGGTCTTACACATCTTAACCCCATATCTGGCACGCTTGCTGGAGAGAAATTGTTTGAATGCAAGGCGGCCAGAAAAATTTATGAGGGACTCGTCAACGCAGATTTTTTGCTTTGAAGTATAGACATTAGCAAATTTTTGGTTAAGGTGATTTACTAGGGGCCAAATTTTGTGGAGCCTGTCACCCCAAGTACTACAGGCTGTATGGTCGTTGAAATGCATAAAACACATTATATTCTCATATCTATGCCTGACCATGGCAGCAGAGAACACGGGCATATGATGAATCGGGTCTGTGGACCAATACAACCGCAATAAATTTTTTTTTAGTAATGCCCATGTTGAGGGTTAGACCCAAAAAAATTGTAAATTTGGAAACCGTAATAGGTTTCCATGCGAATGGTCTGGCAAGGTTTGAATTTGGGTTGGCGGCGATAAATTGTCGTGCATATAAATTGCTTTGATCCACAATCAATGCATACAGATCATCCGTGAAAAACAGCTCCAAAAAATCAAGGGGAATAGTTAAATTTGCTGTTTCCACCTGATTTCCGGGTTGGGCAGTGAATGGGGGTGCTGATTCTGTGAACACTGTGGTTTTGTGTGCAATGTATCAAATGATAGTGACCCATTGACACTGCACTTGCTGGGGGAGAAGGGGGGTAAGCATAGTGGTAAAATGCAGGTGCTGGCAGTTGCCAGGGCTGATCCCGCTAACGCTGCATTTTTGGGGACACTATACTAATGTGAACGCTGGTATAGTGCTGATCTGATCAAAGATATTGATCTGTTCAGACACTATACTGGCAATGGAGGTTTATTGTGTATGAGCGTGTTCCTGGCAATCAATGGGTTAAATGTGATGACTGGTGTACTGATGGGTAATCTGACGCTATCTGGGAGGGGCATGAAAACTATGGGAGCGCAAATCACGTATATATATGTGATTTTGCACACCCATGCTGCCCTGTAGCAGTATTTCTGCTATAGGGTGGTCAGGAAGCAGTTACACAAGCGGTTTGCGTTACGGCGCTATGTTACTTTAACTGACAATTGCACAATCATGCTACGCTGCACCCAAATGAAATTTATGTCCTTTTTTTCCCCATAAATTGAGTTTTCTTTTGGTGGTATTTGATCGCCTGTGCGTTTTTTTTATTTTTTGCGCTATAAAAAAAAGTCCAGTAATTTTGAGAAGAAAAACAATATTTGGGAGTTTTTGCTCTAAAACATGTCCAGTAAAATAATTTAAAAATCAAATTGTCATAAATTTGGGCCAAAATTTATTCTGCGACATGTCTTTGCTAAAAAAAAAAAAAATCCCAATACATGTAAATTAATTGGTTTACGTGAAAGTTATAGAGTTTACAAATGGCGGTATAGATACTGGAATACTGGGGGGGGGGACTGACTTGGTGTCACTGACATCCCCAGTGACACCAATACAGTGATCAGTGCAAAAAATAAAAAGCACTGACACTGTACTAATAGCACTGGGGAGGAAGGGGTTAATATTTGGGGGCAATCAAAGGGTTAACTGTGTGTAGGGAGTGTTTTACTATGGGGTGAGGGGGAGGGGTGTGCTTCACTGTAAGCACACTGATCAAGATGGCTCTGCTCAGGACTTCTCGTTTTTTTTACAATTGACAGTTCTACTGAGTGCCTGGAATAGTTTCTGAGCTCTGACACATGGCCTTCAGGTTTCTGACAGAATCTGCAGGGTCGTGTGCAGACACTCTGTCCGCCCCTCCTCTCCTCTCACCCAATCACAGAACACTTTGTATTCTGTGAACCAATTTTCAAAATACAAAGCCTTCTGGCAATGGACACGGGATGGGTGGGCAGGCACACAGCAGCAGCATCTCACCTATCGTAGAATTGGGAGTGTAGCTGTAGCAGTTCTCCAGCGCACAGTAAAGCTGTCATTTGTAAATAAGAGAAGTCCACAAGATGGCATACACCTCGATGGACTTAACCCATTGTAAACAAGCTCTTTTTAAATTGTAAGGTATTTCCTGGAATTCTTCTTTAAGAATAAAAGTAAAAACAATATTTCTTTATCAGACATCCCAGGACACATGGTATCTTTCAATCCATTACGATAGGGTTATGCTGCCAACTTCGCATGACTGTAAAATGACAAAAAAAGACAGGAAAAGCCCTCCCAGGCAAAACCCCTGCCTGCTAGGCATAGCCTCAGCTTTTTGTTAGTGTATTAAGTGATGGTCATGTCTGTGCAATTGAAGCACAACATTTGTTCTTATTAACTAGTTTTTCCTCAAGATTCCATCTGGGATTAGGAGACTTATTCAGATCTGTTGTCTACAGCTCTCAATACCCAGGCCCCATATTGGACACACAAGGACAGCCTATACCGTTGGCGTTTGGCACTGGTGTTTGAGTAACGGAACCCTGTGCAATGATATATTGCCTTGTTGTATGGCAGAGTGCTATGTACCTGAAAGACTTTGAGGCATTGGCCTGCTGAGATGGATGAAGTTTATGGATTTTGGATCTAAAAGGGAGACATAGCACCCCCCTCCTCCTCCATTCTGTGTCTAGTGCTGGGCTGCGCGTGCACACACGATATGACTGGTGACATCACAAAGGGTTGGGGTCTGTTGGTGGCCACCATCTTGGACATCTTCCCACCTGTATGCAGGGGTATTACTTGGCCAACATTTCACATGTAATGGAGCGGCACAGGCACACTACAAGTCTCAGCCTGTATTTCTGGAGGGGAGGGGAAGTCAGTCAGTTCCATGTTCTGGCTTTTTCCACTTTTCTGGTCTTTTTCTCATCTGTTGTCGCTGGGCTGAATCACCAGCTCTCTGGAGTCCTCTCTGATTTGGACTGTCTTGTTTGCAAATGGAAATGCTCCCCTTCCCCTCTTCCCTCCTTGTTGACAAAGTAGGAGCCAGTCGAAGAAGAGGTGGAAAAGGAAGCACATTTTGTGGAACAAAGGGATGCGAGAAATTCTTCTTCTTACAAATCCCAGGGTTTGGTCTTATTTCAGACCCAAAGGCCTTTGTGGGTTTTCTCGCAGAAGTGGTTTAGACCAATTTGAAATGATTGCTTCGCAGTCTTCTGTCCAAAAAGTTACAGGACTGGGCTCACCCTGAAAAGGTGTTTGTTCTCCTAAAACAATTTGCTCAACAATATCCCATGGAAAGTAAGTTTACTAGAGGTTTGTCAGAGTCTAAAGGGTTGAACCTGTCATATGTTGAGAGATGGAGACCCAGACCATGGGGATACTGAATCAGGCAGATATTTGGAGGATTTTCACTCTTCCCTTAGTTTCTTGGTGGATGTCTTAAAGGGTTTTGTGACGGGAGTGACTTTTGGGGGTGAGGGGACCTCTGTATCCTCTTCTCAAATTCTTATGTTTAAGTGACCCTGTGCCTGTTAGGGTACAGGGTGTGTATTTGAATGTCTTTTCTGTATTGGTGTGTCGTCCTTTATTCTCAGTCACATGGCTGTCTATTGTCCTTTTGCCATGTGCTGCCCCATTGTTCTGTGTCTTGGTTGGATGGGGAGGGGTGAGGATATGTTTCCTGTAGCCCTCCCCACTGATGGGACGGGCTGATGATGTGTTTCCTGTTCCTGGTTGTGTTTCTCCGCCCTGTGTATATAACTTGTTGTGTGTGTAAAATAAAGTAGTTGACTTCCTGTTTTAAGAAGAGTTGGGTACTGTCTTATTTCCTGCATGATCAGAGGGTGTGGTCCGTGGATTTGTGTTCGGACAGGGAAGCTGCGGTGTAACGGAATATACCCAAGTGCGGTCTGGGGTCCGGTTCCGTTACATTGGTGGCAAGCGGTGGGATTGTGCTTCAAAGCTGTAAACACATCCAAACCACCACCGGGATTCAAGTGCAGGACAGGAGAGACAGATACTACCCGTATCTATGGAAACGGAGGTCTTATGGCGGATGCAGCAAGTGCTGGCGTATTTAGATGATCCTGTTTCTACATGGGATGAGCTTGGATGGAGGGACGCATCTGTCCAACAACTGGACGAGGGTGTGGAAGATGGAGCAGTCGGCTCATCCCTCCAATTACAGATCCCAGAATGTATGGATCTAATTGATTTTTCAATGGAGGATGTTGGGGGTGATGAGTCACCTGCCAAAGTGCTGGCACTGGACCCAAGGGCCACCAGCCCGTGCCCTGGACATTTAGCCATTCCAGAGACTGGGGATTGTACTGACTTTTTTTTACTGAGGAGGAACCAGCCGGGGAGCCGCCAGCTGAAGTGCTGACAACCGGACAGAGGATCCAGGACCTCACACCTGTAGTAGTTTCAGAGGCCCAGGGTGAGAAGGGAGAGGAGGTTGTTGTCCTCCCTCCCCCACAGTCAGCCAGAGTGGAGTAAACTGTTTTCGCTCCCAAGCCAGGATTTGTGCACCAGGGGGACAGTGATGGAGGAATGCCATCCCAGCAGCAGATCCGCACTCTGGGAGTGGAGGAAGCCGGCTTCCCTCCCCTACGGTTAGCCGGAGCAGATGTGGGGTCCCCAGCAGAAGTGCTAGCAACAGGACAGAGCGCCGCTGGCCTCTGCCTAGCAACTACAGCCCCCACCTGGATACCCCAGGGATACAGGGCAGTCTGCTCAGATCCCCCACAGAATGATGGAGTCGGCCCAGCCACCCTGTCTTCTCCCCAGCAGCAGGTATGTTCTACGGGAGAGGCAGAGGTTGGCTGGGTGAGTAACGCTTGGTGTGGGACAATTTGTTTGGGGTACTGTGTGGGTGCTGGCATTGAGGGACTGGAGGTGCAGACTAACTTCAGAGTACATCCGTCTGGGATCTACTCCTGTGTTAGTGTCCTGCCGCAAGGGGAGATATGTGATGGGAGTGACTTTTGGGGATGGGGGGACCTCTGTATCATCTTCCCAAATTCTTATGTTTAAGTGACCCTGTGCCTGTTAGGGTACAGGGTGTGTATGTGAATGTCTATTGTGTATTGGTGTGTCGTCCTTTGTTCTCAACCACATGGCTGTCTATTGTCCTTTTGCCATGTGCTGCCCCATTGTTCTGTGTCTTGGTTGGATGGGGAGGGGTGATGTGTTTCCTGTAGCCCTCCCCAATGATGGGGCGGGCTGATGATGTGTTTCCTGTTTCTGGTTGTGTTTCCCCGCCCTGTGTATATAACTTGTTGTGTGTGTAAATTAAAGTAGTTGACTTCCTGTTTTAAGAAGAGTTGGGTGCGGTCTATTTCCCAAGGGATTTCAAGGGTGTGGTGCGTGGATGGTGTTCGGACAGGGAAGCTGCGGTATAACGAAATATACCCAAGTGCAGTCTGGGGACCGGTTCCATTACAGGTTTCATCCAACAACTTTCTAATCCAGGCATCTTGTCAGTGCAAATATGCAGGCTCTTATGGCTGAAGTGTTTGTCAGCAGAGTTGCTTTGCAAGAAGCAGATTGAATGCTTACCTTTTCAAGAAGATTGTTCATTCCTCCCCTGGATGATTACATCCAAAACTGTGGGCAAGAATGCCCTGTCAAAGCCTTTGGTAAAAAAATCCTGCTACTCCTATTTCCAAAAAGCATTCCTTTCACCAACCACAAGCTTCAAGCTCTAAGCCCAAGCCTACTTCCAGTTCTGCAAGACCAGTTCAAATTTCAAAGACCTCTAGGCTGAGACAAGTCTTACTAGCAATGAAAATGTGCCCCTGCTAAGATGGGGGGGGCGTTTGCAATCCTTTGTGAACATTTGGCAGAGGGACATTATAGTTGCTTAGGGTCACAGGCTTGAATTTCAGAGCCTTCCCTCTCTGTGCTTTTTGCTTTTAAATGTTTCTTTGGGTCTGCAAAAAATTGCTTCGGTTCCAGAGAGAAAAAGGTATCACTGTTTCTGCGTGCACCTCTTCATGGTTCTGAAACAGAGCGGCAACTTTCACCCCAATCTGGATCTTGAGAGACTCAAAAAGAGCGCAAAAGTTACAGATGGAATCAGTGCAGTCATTGGTTGCCTTCCTCCAGCAACTAGATATTCTTGCATCAGTGGATATTTTAGGATGCTTATCTGCATATCTCTATCTTCCAACCTCCTTAATGGTTCCTGCATTTTGTGGTGGAAGACCGCCATTTTCCAGTTTGTGGCTCTGCCGTGCAGCCTGTCCACTGTTCCCAGAATATTCACAAAAGTGTTGGCCCCAGTTTTGGGGCTTTTATGTGCTCAAGGTATTCTTATCATTGGTTATCTTGATGACATACTTCTGAGGAAGCAGTACATTTCTGGAGTTCAATGTGAATTGGGTGGTGCAGAGTCTGGAGAGGATTAGATGGGTCCTAAAATTTTGACAGTCAGAATTAGTCACAAGCTAGAGTTTGGAATATATGGGTCTGATTTTGGACGAGGTCCAGTTGAGAGTGATCCTACACCAGGACAATACCTTGCTCTACGAACTCAGGTTGGGTTGTTTTGGACTCTGACAAACCCCTTGATCCATCTTTGCATGAGAGATCTGGGAAAGATAGTGGCCTCTTTCAAGGTGGTTCCTTTTTCCCAGATTAATTCCCAGCCCCTCCAACTGAATGTCCTGTTGACATGGTACAAGAGGATGCAGTTGATGAACTCTTGATACATTTACACCACAGGATGAGGCTATCTCAGGACTTGTGGATTTCTTCGAACTTGCTGGAAATGGGAAAATCATTCCTCTCCCTGTCCTGAAGGGTTCTGACTGTGTGAGCTCTATGGAATGTTTTACTTTTCAATATTGTGGAGCTCTTAAGCGAGGTTACCCCCTGCGAGTTGGGGTTATCAACAGGAGACGTGTATGATTATCTCCTGCATTCAGCTTTGCTCTCTAGGGCACTGTAGTGCTGTTTTGTTTGTATATTCTTACTCGTAATCATTATTTGTTATGTTTTTGTACAGCACTACCACTTAAATGGCAAACTGTACTGTTCTCCAGTTTTTTTTTGTTTTTTTTTATATTCAATAAAAATATTGAACAAGAAGGGTCCTGACAATGGATGTCAGCCTGGTGAGCTGGGGTTGAGTTCTGGACAATCTCTCGGTTCAGGAGAGGCTATTGTTCATCAACATATCGGAATTGAGGGTGATTCTTCTTGCCCTGCTACATTGGTTTTGCAGCTGAAGGGCCTCCCTGTATGGGTTCAGCCAGACAATGCCATGGCGGTGGCATGCATAAATCATCAGGGAGGCACCAGACATCAAGCCTCTTAAAAGGAAGCTAATCTTATTCTGTCTTTGGTGGAACTTCATGTTCCCATCCTATCCAACATCCAGTGACAGGCAGATTTTTTTCAGTCATCAGTGTCAGACAATGGGTTAGTGTGGACTTTTCACCCAGAGATGTTTGAAGAACTGTGGATGTGGATATTCTAGTGTCCAGGTTCATATCCAGAACCAGGGACCCCTATGAATTCATGGTGGATGCCCTTGTGACGCCACGGGATCAATTCTCCCTAATTTATGCCTTTCCAACATTACAGTTTATGCTAAGGTTTACCTAAAGTCGACAGTGGTAATTTGTCAGTCTGCTTTTCTCTTTGTGCTTTCTGAAGGTGATTGAAAGTGTCATGCAGCTTCAAATTCTACCATTTCTCATTGGATTCATCAGCTTATTTCTCAAGCAAGTTAGAGATGGCAGATTTTACCTGGAGTGTTGATGCTGCCTGGGCTATTCAACATAGGCTTCAGTAGTTCCAGTTTCTAAGGCTGATACCTGGTCTTCTGTTCATAGCTTTACAAAGTACCACCAGGTAGATGTTTGGGCTTCTGCGAATGCTTCCTTCAGGAGGAGGGTCTTGTAGGTGGTTGTGTGGGGGTTCTATTTTGTTTTTGTTTTTTTGGGGGGGGCTTGTTGCCATGTTGCCCTCCCCTCATATTCATTGCTTTGGGACATCCCTATCTAATGGAAATGATGATAGCCTATGTCCTGAGATGCATCATAAAGAGATAAATGGGATTTTTGGTTTACCTGTAAAATCCTTTTCTTAGAGTACATTGCAGGACACAGGGATTCCATCTCTCTTCCTATGTTGTTCCTGGCGTCCTACAAAACCTAGGTTATACCTAGGAGGGGATTACTGCCTTTTTTTCACTGTTTAGTCACCTGAAGGTGACAGCATATAACCCTAATGTAAGGAATATGAAGATTCTGTGTCCTGTGGTGTACTCCAAGGAAATTATTTTTATAGGTAAACCAAAAATTATTTAAATTGTCTTATTGTTGCCCAGTTATCTACAGTCTTTAGTTTCAACCTGCCACACTTGCTGAAATGGCACCCTTTACAATTTTTGCAGGTGTAATGTCTGTTTACCTTTACTTTAGCATTGTAAAAGAATAGCCTTTATTTAAAAAAAAAAAAAAAAAAAAGAAAATCCCTTTCAAATGCTGCAGGCTATTGATGCAGCTCATGCAGGTAACTTAAAGTAGAATTCTTTGCTGTGTTTATAAAAAAACACAATAACAAAAAACTTAAATGAGGTTTTTGCCACCTTTTAAGAGTATTTACAATTTTGTCCATGCTCGTTAGTATAGCTATCACTGTACTGCCTGTGCTCCAACTATGCAAGATGCAGCTCTCATACTTAGAAGCTGTACTGTCTCTTTCCACTCCCGGCCGTTCACAGCATGCCTTGTATTTTGTGAATGGTTCGCAGAACACAAGGTGTTCTGCTTTAAATATGGCTGCTCAGGAAGGGACTTGACCAGGCCTTGATATTGTATAATGGGGACAACTTATTTTGACTACTAAAATTTTGGGGAGAGGTTCAGGCAAGCAGACTTACTGCTGTAGGAAGATAGTGTGGTGACAAAGAAAATGTGCCATCCCACTTTTACAGTAGTTCAGGCAGTCCTTGAGTTACAAACATCTGACTTGCATACAACTTGCATACAACTCGTACTTACGAACTAGGCAGCATGGCGTTATGCTGATCCTGGAACCTGTGGGCAGGAAAACTGGGTAAGGCATAATCCTCTATATTTAAAATCCTCATTTCTTTACCATCCACCATCCTACAGCTATTATCAGACTCCAACATTAGCCAAAATAATTTTCACGTTCTTCCTGTTTTGCAATATCAAAACATGGCATTGTTCTCTTTGTTCTTCTTCATGAGGGTATTATTTGTAATTGTCTCGCCTTGCTATCACATTCTGCAGATTTACACAAAGTGATGGTATCACCCCCCGGCACTAATGTTCACAGCCAAATATGTAATGTCAAGCTTGGGCAGAGTGATTTCATTATAGTTTTGGCTGTGTTTGTGTGTTCAGGTGAGAACAGAATAAACCTTGCCCCTTTCCACACACATAAAAAGAAGGTAAAGCTTGTTCATGTCTATCACAAGTTTACAGTTTGCAGCCAATGAATGATTTTTCCCATAAAGAAAATGCACCTTAATTAATCTAAAATAAGATATTGATAGACTTTAAGATTTCAGTTTTGTATTAACAAAATGCTGGGTTTTTGGTTTTATAGTTTTCTTGCGGAATGCACCACAGTTGGTAATTTTGTAAAGTTATTGATAGCTTGTCTAGATAGTTGCTAATAGCTAGCCCAATATAGAAATAATTGCCATGGATGGCCCTGAGCTGTAAATCTCTGAAATGATAGAATATTCATAAAGGAAAGGAGCAAAAACTCATCCACATGTTTTCACTTTACCCAGTGTCACAAGGAATGGGGTACTACATGACCACAAAAACAAAAATGCAATAAAACAGGTCTGGTAGGTTTGGAAATTTTTCCTAATGATAGATTGCAGAGAAATACATGATCATGTTTCTTCCTTTTGAAAAATAAAAAGCTATATTCAGTTGAAAATCTGCATTGAGAATATCTACGTACCTGTGTTTGAATGTTCCTTTGGACACAACAGAAATAGAAACCTGCTTTTACAGTATAATGCTAATGTATGGCTTGTATGTTGTAAATGCTAATTGGGGATTGCAAACAATCTGTCTTAAACCCACTGGGAGCCTTTTCAGTCCTAATCAATATTTTGACTGCGGTACGTACCGAGCATTTTCAGCATTTTGCAGTAAATACCGCAAAATGGCATATTGAATTGACAATTTCAGGATCGCATGCACTATTTAGGGAATATGTGCCTCGACACCTAAATACCTAATGTGATCTGCTTTAGTGAATGAAGCCCAGTGACTCATATTATATTTGTTTACAGGAAGTTTATACACTGAGAGTAGTTCTTGTTTAAATATGCACCTGCCCATTAGGAAATAGTGGTTGACCACAATATGAAATCACTACAGCTAGCTTATACTCATTAGATTGTAAGACTTTTTTCTTTGTTTTGAGATAGATTTTCAGAACTGCTATTGGGAATACATCCCCAATATACACTGCTCAAAAAAATTAAAGAGACACTTTTTAGTCAGAGTATAGCATCAAGTCAATTTGGTGTTAATAAAATTAACAGGTGCACTAAATGGGCAACAATGAGAACTCCCAAAACAGGAATGGTTTTACAGGTGTAGGCCCCTGACATTTCTTTCTCTACTCATCTTTTCTGACTGTTTTTCACTAGTTTTGCATTTGGCTAGGGTCAGTGTCACTACTGGAGGCGATACCTGGACCATACAGAGGTTGCACAGGCAGTCCAACTCCTCTAGGCTGGTACATCAATACATGCCATTGCCAGAAGGTTTGCTGCATCTCCCAGCACAGTCTACAGAGCATGGAGGAGATTCCAGGAGACAGGCAATTACTATAGGAGAGCTGGACAGGGTCGTAGAAGGTCCTTAACCCATCAGCAGGACCGGTTGTGCAAGGAGGAACAGGATGAGCACTACCAGAGCCCTACAAAATGACCTCCAGCAAGCCACTGGTGTGAATGTCTCTGACCAAACAATCAGAAACCGTCTTCATGAGGGTGGCCTGAGGGCCCGACAAGGCATTTGCCATTGAACACCAGATTTGGCAGGTCTGCCACTGGCGCCCTGTGTTTTTCACATATGAAATCAGGTTCCCCCTGAGCACATATGACAGATGTGAAATGGTATGGAGAAGCCTTGGAGAACATTATGTAGCGTGGAACATCGTTCAGCATGACCGTTTTGGCAGTGGGTCAGTGATGGTCTGGGGAGGCATATCCATGGAGGGATGCACAGACCTCTACAGGCTAGACAAGGGGTCTCCAAACTTTCTAAAGAAAGGGACCATTTATTGTCCTTCGGACTTTAGGGGGGCCGACTTTGGCTTTTGGGAATAGAAAAGGTCCTGATGTCAGTTGGAATAGGCAATGCCCAATCTTTGGTGTCAGAGGAAGGAATTTGGACTCATCATTGGTGTCATTGGGCCCCATTATTGGTGTCACTGAGAGGAATATTGCCCCATCATTGGTTGCATTGGGAGGAAGTGTACGCCTTCATTGGTGTCAGTGGGAAGAATTTTGTTCCATTGTTGCTATCAGTGGATGAAATAGTACCCCAAAGGCTGGATAAAAATAGGCAAAAGGCCACGTCTGGCCCCACAGGCCACTGTTTGGAGACCACTGGGCTAGACAATGGCACCCTGACTGCCATTATGTATCAGGATAAAATCTTTGGACCCATTGTCAGACCCTACGATTGTGCAGTGGGTCCTGGGTTCCTCCCAGTGCATGACAATGCCCAGCCTCATGTAGCGAGAGTATGCAGGCAGTTCCTGGAGGGTGAAGGAATTTATACCATTAAATGGCCCTCACACTCACCTGACCTAAAATCAATAGAAAACCTCTGGGATATCATGTTTCGGTCCATCTGACACCACCAGGTTGAACCTCAGACTGTCCAGGAGCTCAGTGATGCCCTGGTCCAGATCTGGGAGGAAATACCCCAGGACACCATCCGTTGTATCATTATGAGCATGCATGCATACAAGCATGTGTGGGGGCCATACAAACTGAGTACTATTTTGCTGCACTGAAATTTCAGCAAAATGGACTAGCCTGCTGCAACATTTTTTCACTCTGATTATCGGGTGTCTTTGAATTCAGTCCTCTGTAGGTTGATAATTTTAATTTCTGTCAAATGATGGGGCATCCTTGCGTTCCTAACACATTACCCAGTCCATATCAGTATAGCTATCCAGCATGATATTTTTCCCCATTGAGATCTGATGTGTTTTCAAAGTGTTCCTTTATTTTTTTTGAGCAGTGTATAAAAAAATAGAATTTGTTAACAAATTACATGTATTGTAATCATTTTTCTCTCTCTAGGAATCTCGTGGTTTAGGAAGGAGGCCAGAGGATCCTTCAGACATGGTTGATGAGGGTGAACTGGTTTTAACATTGAATTTGGTATATCCGATGATTTTCCATAAGGTTTGTTATTATAATATTTAATTATATTCACTGAAGTTTATTCAACTCTGTGTTTATGCATTTTTGTTACATGACACAGTAATGGACAGTTTATAATCCTACATTCCCATATATTGATATTGAGTAGAAAAAAACTTCAAGAAAATAAAGCCTTTGCTTGTATGAAGAATTGTTTGAATTTAAGTTTGAAAACAATCTCTGAATTTATAGAGAGTAAATGCCAAATTGCATATATCACTCTCAGACATAAAAATCTGTTAACAGGCAAAGTGACGTACCCGCACGACGCTCTGGCTGTAGTAACACAGGGTGTCTGCACACCCCCACGGCCACCCAGCACGCTCCCCCGCATCTGCTGTGTGTGGAAAGGCAAATCCCGGTCAACGGGACCTGGTGGTCATGTGATTGCATAGCAATGTTAGCAAAGCTGTTATGCATCAATCTGATTCATAATCGCTCTGCTTCTCTTCCTGGTGAGCTGTGATTGGCTCACAGCTCTCACATGGTACATGGGGCCAATCACAGCACCCTGTACCATGTGACCAGCTGGAGCCAACAGCAGAGCACTGTATTTTGAACTGTCATGAACTTAACCCATTCGTGACAATTCAAAGCAAGCATTGCATTGCAGAGCAGTAATCGTTATTGCTCCTGCAATGCAAAGTGTAAAAAAAAAAAAGAAAAATCCCTGATCCCTCAGAGTAGTACAATGTACTACTCTGAGTAGTACAATGTTGCTATGGTAACATTGCACTACTCTGATGAAAAAAATACTGTACACCACTTTCCATTTATGGGTGTGAGCGTGCATGCGCCCCTGTTGCCCCCCCCCCCCCCCGGTCAGTCCAGGAAGAGACTAGAGAACACCACACTGAGTAAAAGCACTACATTTTATACACACACAGTAGATTAGCACATTTAAGCATTTGACCACCCCTATTAACCCTTTGATCAAACAGTCACCCAGCCAGTGCCATTAGCACTGTGTTAGTATATGGAAATTTTCATTGATCACTGTATTACTGCCATTAGCAACATCAGATAGCGTCAGGGTCAGTTAGAGCCATTCCCAGCCAGGGTCAGCTAGCATTAGATTTCCCACACACCATCACACTCATGCTGTAAGTCACTGATCACAACCATTACTAGTAAAGTGTTCGTACGGATCAATATATTGATCACGAACAGAACTATACTAGTGCCTCCTTAATATAGTGTCCCCAAAAACGCAGTGTTAACAGGATCAGCCCCGTTTGCTGCCAGCTAGTGCAAGGATTAAACCTATGTCTGTAGCCCTTGTCCTCGTTATTTCCACCCTCAGGCCTGGGAGAAATAAAGCTCCAGACACCGAAGTGTGCAAGCTAAATCTCTGAAAGTTTAATGCATGACAAGAACGGTTATACAGAACTCAGTAGGCGTTGCTTAATCTCAGGATGACCAATGAAACATTCCATTCTTATCAATATAGTTACGTGAAGAACAGAAACTGCAAATAGTTGAGGGATACCATATAAGGTAGTTCTGTTTACAGAAATGCAACTAGTCTAAGAAAACGAGAGAACTAAGAAAACTAACTGTTCACACATCTAGAAATGGAGGCATTATACAAAATGGATGCCAGTAAATAAGACATATTTCCTTACAGCTAGTTCTAGTGCATTTAGCCCCTCCGCTGTTTTTGACGGAAGATTTGTATCAATTGATTGTGGGCCAAAGCAATTTATACACACAACAATACATCGCTGCCCACCCAAATTCAGCTATTGCTATACAATTCTCATGGAAAACTATAACAGTTTCTGAATGTAAAATTTTTTTTTAAACTTAGCCCTCAACATGGGCATTACTAAAAATAATAAATTGCGGTCATAGTGGTCTCACAGGTCTGATTCATCATATGCCCATGTTCTCTGCTGTTGCATATATGCCCAACATGGACCACCAACGTACTGGACTGTGAGTAGTTATACTGGGATGATGCCTGATGATTGTTTTTTTTCAACTGGCAGTCAAATTTCATGTAAAAACAATCCTAGTGGCTAATTAGCTACTGGATCTTTTTTACAAGCAGCAGGAAGGGACATACACTCCCCCTCCCCAGCGGCTTACCACAGCTTTCTTGGGGTCTCCTGTCCCACAGGGAATCTGAGAATGCAGCGGGAAGTTCCACCAGCTGACCGTAGAGCTGATCGGAGACCAGAATGGCTCCAATAATCTCTATAGTCTAAGAAACCAGAAGCTACAAGCATTTCATAATTCCTGTTTCGCCAGATATACACAGTGCCCGCCAGATCAAGGGCAGTAATTCTAGCACTAGACCTCCTTTGTAAATATATATAGTAATGACCTGCAAAAGGCTTTTAAAGCCTCGTCTATCGATATTAAAAATGTACGTAGTTTGAAGCCGTTGCACAGGCGTGCGCAGCTTTGAAGCATGTCATGTTTGGTATCTATTTACTTGACACAACATCATCTTTTATATTTTGTCAAACAATTTGGCAATATATTGTGTTTTTGTGCATGAAATTTCCAAAAACTGTATTTTTTTTTAGGGCCTCTGCTTTAAAAAAAATATATAATGTTTGGGGGTTCAAAGTAATTTTCTATCAAAAAAATGTTTTTTCATGTAACGAAAAGTGTCAGAAAAGGCTTTGTCTTCAAGTGGTTAAAAGGTATTTGCTAAGAGGCATGGCGAGTATTTTGCAGATCTCTTTTGTTGCCACGTTTTTGAAAAATGAAGAAAGAAAACGAAAATGTATATTTTCATCTCTTTTGTTTCTTTCTCAAAACCCTTTGACGAAAATGATATCTACAAAATACTCAAAATGCCTCTTGTCAAATTCCTTGGGGTGTCTACTTTCCAAAAAGAGTTTTTTTTGGGTGGGCGTTTGTACTATTCTAGTATTTAGGGAGGAAGTGACATGAGGAAATTGGGGTCATGTATTTGGTTAGGCCACCGAAAAGTCTCTCACTAGTGGCATCCCCATACTTGGGAGAATTAGCGGAATGTGTTATTTCACATATAGCATTCATTGGCCATATATAATTTAAGGGACAACTTTTTGTGTAAAAAAAAAAAAATTGTCATTTTCTAAAAATTTGTGGAAAAAAATTAAATCTTCCATGGACTCAACCTGCCTCTCAGCAAATTCCTTGGGGTGTCTGCTTTCCAAAAAGGTGTCATGGGGGGTTTTTGTACTGCCCTGGAATTTTAGCACCTCAAGAAATGATAGGCAGTTAGGAAAAGCTGGGTAAATTCCAATATACAGCAGGTAAAATAAGTACTGAGCACGTCACCATTTGTCTTGGTAAATATATTTCTAATGGTGCTATTCACATGAAATTTTTACCACACTTCGGGAACAACCCATGCAATCCATACATATAAAGAAACAAAACAAGTTCAGAAATTAAGTTATGTCTAATAAAATGAAATCACACAGAAAAAAAGTATTGAACACATGAAGAAAGGGAGGTGCAAAAAAGGCATGAAAAGTCAAGACAGCAGCTGAAATCAGTAATTAGAAAGCAATCTTGTCCCTTGTCAGTGCAAGTCAATAGCAGCTGGTTCAGTCTCAACTGATGGCCTATAAAAAGGTGTCTCATCACACAAGAAACATTTCATGATGGATAAAAGCAATTAGCTTTCTCAAGACCTTTGCAACCTTATTGTTGAAAAACATACTGATGGCATTGGTTACATTAGGCTTTCTAAACTTCTGAATGCTCCAGTGAGCACTGTTGGGGCCATAATCCGGAAGTGGAAAGAACATCATTTCACCTTAATCCGGTCACATCCAGATGCTCCTTGCAATATTTCGGACAGAGGGAGTGAGAAGAATTATCACAAGGGTTGTCCAAGAGCCAAGGACTTAGCAGGTACAATTGTTTCAAAGAAAACAATAAGTAATGCACTCCACCACCATGGCCTGTATGCACGCTCGGCACGCAAGACTCCATTGCTGAAGAAAAAGCATGTTGAAGCACGTTTAAAGTTTGCTGCATAACATTTAGACAAGCCTATGAAATACTGGGAGAATATAGTTTGGTCAGATGAGACCAAAATTGAACTGTTTGGATGCCATAATACATCTGCTGCCATCTACCAGGATGATGAAGATGAAATGAGGGTGGACATTTCAGAACGACAATGATCCCAAACACAAGGATCAAGGAAACTTTCAATTGGTTTTCAAAGAAAGAAAATAAAACTTCTAGAATGGCCCAGCCAATCACCTGACTTGAATGCAATAGAAAAGCTATGGAACGAACTAAAGGTCAGAGTTCATAGAAAAGGCCCACGAAACCTTCAAAATTTGAAGACTGTGTGGAAGAATTGTCCAAAATCACACCTGAGCAATGCGTACGACTAGTTTCTCCATACATGAGGTATCTTGAAGCTGTTATTACTAACAAAGGATTTTGTATCAGGTATTGGAATAAATTTCAGTTAGCGTCTTCAATACTTTTTCCCAGTGTCATTCCATTTTATTGCACATAACTTAATTTCTGAACCTATTTGTTTTGGTTTCTTTGTATCTTTCTTTGACATGTAGTGAACATTTCATGTAAATAGCACCTTTAGAAATATATTTACTGAGAAAATTGGTGATGTGTTCAATACTTATTTTACCCGCTGTATATAGCATAGTTTGTAGACGCTACCACTTTCACACAAACAATATACACGTATTGGGATTATTTTTACTAAAGACGTAGCAGAATACATTTTGGCCTAAATTTATGACTAACTTTGAGTTCATTGTATATTTTGTTTATAACTGAAAGTAGAAAATATATTTTTTTCATATATATCAAAAAATAAAAAACCCAGTGGTGATAAAATATCACCAAAAGACAGCTCTTTGTGTGAAAAAAGAACATAAATTTAATTTGGGTACAGCGTTGTATGACTGCAATTACCAGTTGAAATAGCGCAGCGCCGAATAGCAAAAAATGGCCTGGTTATGAAGGGGGGGTCAGTCTTCCGGAGGGCAAGTGGTTAATGTGGAATTATATCCATGCTAAAATCAAATACCTAGGTAGCTATTACTACTAGGACTTTAAGAACCTGTCACTGTTAGCAACAATTCCTAAAGAATTACCACCAGTTTTCATATTAGGAAACTGGTGGTAATTAAGGCTAACTCTGAGAGGATGGTGTCCAGAGGGAGTCTATGCACAGTAATGTAATTTCATGAAGAAGAGGCAGTGGTATGCAGTAAGAGAAAGCTCTGGAGCTATCAGTGCACTTGACTTTTAGTTGTTTAAACAGTTTATCTCTTAGTGCTGGGAAAGCACTTATGTTTTGTAAGGGCTCATTCACGTGTGCATGTAACATAGCCGATCCTCTGAAAAGCAATCTACGGTGGATTGCTTTTCAGAGGACATCTGATAGGAGGTGGAGAGATCATGTTAGCCTTCAGCCCTCATTTGGATGGGTCATGTTTATTGGTGGTACCACTGGCAAAAGCCACATGCCATTTATTTTTTTGCCTTTGTACACCCTTGAGTAGCTTCATGCCCTTAATCTGTTGAGTGATCTTGTCCTAGTAAAGCTGTGGCTCATCCACCTGATTTTACAGCCCCTGGCCGCTCATGTGAACAAACCCTTAGGCCCCATTTGTGGGTGCATCCTGGGCAAAATCACCATTAATTTTCAATGGCAATGGTTTTGCTGTTATTGTGATAATTTGTTGTCTTGTGATAAATCGCTTCAATCTCACAAACCTTGCCACCCCAAAAGAAGCTTCTGCCACTTGTTGGGCGACAAGCGCCATGTGATGGGGTGTGCCGCAAATGCAGTGCGAGTTATCGTGCGCCAAATGCAGAAGAACCACACCGCGTTTTAGATGTCACTGAAAATGAATGGCACCTGCACATGTGTTGTGCAATTTGTCATTTTAGCAGTGCGTTTTGGAATCGTGGGCAGAAATGCAGCAATTCTGCTCACAATCCAATACCCCCAGATGTGAATGGGCCATGTTCACCTTCTTATGGTTTTGTTTAATGGTTAATGAAAGATACTTTTACTATGATTATCCCCTTTCTTTGCCTCATATGTTTGAGGGTTTGAGTGTCAGAATTACAGAGTTGAGGACAGGCCGAATTATTTATATATATATATATATATATATATATATATATTTATTTTATATATATATATTTATTTTATATATATATATAAAATTGCCCCTCCAAATCATTGGATTCAGGTGTTCCAGTCACCACAGGTACAGTCAAGCACCTAGGCATCCGGACTGCTTCTACAAACATTTGTGAAAGAATGGGTCGCTCTCAGGTGCTAAGTGCATTCAAGCATGGTACCGTGATAGGTTGCCACCTGTGCCATACAGTGGATATAAAAGGTCAGGTTTCTGTCATGTAAAAAAAAATGACAAAGATAAATCATTTCAGAACTTTTTCCACCTTTTAATGTGACCTATAAACTGTGCAACTCAATTGAAAAACAAACTGAAATCTTTTAGTGAGGGAAGTAAACGTAAACTAAAATAATGTGGTTGCATAAGTGTTCACAGCCTCTTATAACTGGGGATGTAGCTGTATTCAGAATCACATTCAAAATCATGTTAAATAGGAGTCAGTACACACCTGCCATCATTTAAAGTGCCTCTGATTAACCCCAAATAAAGTTCAGCTGTTCTAATAGGTCTTTCCTGACAATTTCTTCGCATCATACAGCAAAAGCCATGGTCCGCAGAGAGCTTCCAAAGCATCAGAGGGATCTCATTGTTAAACTGTATCAGTCAGGAGAAGGGTACAAAAGAATTTCCAAGGCAATTCCAAAAGATATGTTTCGCGCAAAAACAACACTGCACATCACCAAAAGAACACCACACCCAAAGTGCAGCATGGTGGTGCTTGGGGCTGTTTTTCTTCAGCTGGAATTGGGGTCTTATGCAGGCCATAGATGGGGAGAAAAACGGCCGATTTTTCGTCCGAAAATAAAACCGGCCGATTATCTTATCGTTGGTGGACGATTTTGTCGGCCGTTTTTCGTGTATTTTGGACTTTCAGATTATCGGTGATGTTGGAAAATTTTCGAAAAACGCCCGACTTTATCCTCATTGATGGTCAAAAACGAACGATCATTTTCCGAAAAAGGATCACAAAGGCCACAAAATGACATCATTTCCCGTTATAGGTTACTCATTAATCGGCCAATTTTCGTAATAATTTGTGGTCAGGTAAGTTTTTTAGACCGACCGATAGTTCGTTAATCGGCTGAAAATCTGCCGTTTTTCTCCCCATCTATGGCCTGCATTAGCCAAGTAGAGGGAATTATGAACAGTTCCAAATACCAGTCAATATTGCCACAAAAACTTCAGGCTTCTGCTAGAAAGCTGAACATGAAGAAGAACTTCATCTTTCAGCATGACAATGACCCAAAGCATACATTAAAATCAACAAAGGAATGGCTTCACCAGAAGAAGATGGAAGTTATGGAATGGCCCAGTTAGAGCCCAGACCTGAATCCGATCGAAAATCTGTGGGGTGATCTGAAGAGGGCTGTGCACAGGAGATGCCCTCGCAATCTGACAGATTTGGAGTGTTTTTACAAGGTAGAGTGGGCAAATATTTCCAAGTCAATATGTGCCATGCTGATAGACTCATACCCAAAAAGAGTGCTGTAATAAAATCCAAAGGTGCTTCAACAAAGTATTAGTTTAAGGGTGTGCACACTTTTGCAACCATATTATTTTAGTTTTTTATTTTTACTTCCCTCCACCTAAAAGATTTCAGTTTGTTGTTCAGCTGAGTTGTATGGTTTATAGGTTACATTAAAGATGGAAAGAGTTCTGAAATGTTTTATCTTTGTCTAATTTTTTTATATCGCAGAAACCTGACATTTTAACAGGTTTGTTTATACCCACTGTAAGTCTATCCGTGAAATGTCCTTGCTACTAAATATTCCACGCTCAACTGTCTGTGGTATTATAACAAAGTGTAAGCAACTGGGAACAACAGCAACTCAGCCATGAAGTGGTAGGCCACATAAAATGACAAAGCGGGGTCAGCGCATGCTGAAGTGCACAGGAGTCGATATCAATAAACAAAAAAAAAAAAGTGCTTATCTCCAGTAAATGTGCCCTCATAAATTCTATAAGATATGGATGAAAACAATAAAAAATAAGATTATTATATGCAGTAATCTCTAAATAATACAGAATACATGCATAAACATTGAATATATCAACTACTCATAAGTAGACTAAATAAATCAGTGTAATAAAAATAATTCATATAATTACATGAAATAAATAAGTGACGTGTCCACTGAATAGATAATCAGTGCAGTAATATACTGATAGAGAACTTATTTTCCATGTTCTCACGAAACACAAGCAATACAGGTGATTCAATAATCCTTCACCACGTGTACTGAGGTTGGCAACTTACCAGATGCCCATCACAACCAGCATGTTCAATATCCACATAAGATCATCATATTGAAGGGGAATGGAAAAAAACAGCAGACTCTTGCAATATTTTGACAGTACAGAGAGGGGTATCAACCCCATATGTGCTCAAAAAAGAAGAGAAAAGATCGTTGCCATAGTATGATATGTCTAATGGAATCAATCTAAGTATTGCACTCACATGGTATTGTGCCCCCCAGGTAACAAAATAAGACACAGATTGAATCACAGATACTGCGCCACAACATTTGCTGTATTACAGCTGGCCTGCGTTCCATGAGTCAGGAACCGATCACCAGAAGTGACGTGTAGAAGGGACCGGAAATTATGACAGCGGCCAGGCTTCAATGCATTATGTCATCAGGAAGCATAGCTGCCTCCATCTTGGAAACTCCTTTTATACCCTCTGTCACTATCGCGCGTCAGACCCCAGACCACCTCACCCAAACTCGTGACTGAAGGGCTAGACGATCTAAAACCGCGATGTGATAGGCGTAACAATGCCACACCCAGCTGCACCCTGCACAACGATTTTCCAGCTAATGGATCACAGATCCATGTACCGGCAGCCTGAGCGATTGTTACTAGGTCAGGTTAATTACGCAATTAACCCTTCACACTGCCACCACCTCCTTTTTGTACAGAGAAAGTGGAAACTCTGCATTATCAGCTATAACACTATAATGATTGAGATAATCGTCTGTATAAAATGGTCCTCAGGCCGGTTCTACAGAGGTTTAAACAACCACAGTAGCGTCTCTTTAGAGGCAGGAATTCGTGAGTTGCAATACAGAGCTATAGAAACACTTACAGAAAGAAAGATTTATTACTGAAAGGTCAAACAGGAGCAATAAAAAATATTTACAGAACAAAGATGTAACTAAGCTCTCTCTCTCTCTCTCTCTCTCTCTCTCTCTCTCTCTATATATATATATATATATATATATATATATATATATATATATATATATAAAACCAAGTTTCAGAGCAGAAGGGTGCTTTGATCTCCCTATGTTACGATGGAAAAAAATGGGAGAATTCTTCACCTTCTCTCCTCTTAGGCCTGACAGCCTGTTTTAAAGTCCCCAGCAGGGGGGTGGCTCTGCAGTCAAGGGCCAATCTCTACTTAGGGCGTGGAAATATGGGTGGATGACTCAACTAGAGCAAAAATCTCCCATAACTCATATTTGCCTATAACTTTTCATCTGCACAAGTGACAGTCCACCCGTGGGTAGAGTATTATGCAGACAAGTCTGAGGATTAATTAGATATGAATTATGACATTAAATACTGCACGGTTCACGAGATCTATGTTTCTGCTTCCCTGAGTGTCCAAGACAAGGCGATTGAGCCATCAAACTGTTCATCTGCTCATTGGCCATCTGAAGAGGTGTCCGGTTTTTATGTACGTCTCTCATATTCCAAGATATGAGACATAGGGGAAAAATGGATTTACCAGAAGTTATCTGATTCTGTCACCTACACAGAGTTAGGTTTTATGAGGTTAGAATCTCTTTCAACTCCTGAGAAACTTGCCTTATCTCTTAGGAGGTGTTACAATTGGCAGGTTCTGTGGACAGAGAGACTCCAACTCTCTTGGGGGCTTTTACAGCTCCTATGACCCTCCTGTGACATTCCTAACTCACACACATACTGGCCACATGTCGCTGGGCCTCTCAGGAAGGGAGGGCGAAGAAGAATAAAGGAGAAATGGATACTCTTAATAAAATGTAGTCTGCGTCCTTCACTGTGTGTTGCGCACGTTTGCGACACCCTCATCACAGGGATGGTAAAAAATTACCATAAAGCCTAATTAATCAAATCTGGTAAGAGGCATCATGCTTCTGAGTCCAATTGTTTGGATATGGTAAAAGGATTCATACTTCCATGTATATGATTCACCCTCATATGGTTAATATTAACAATTTAAGCCATTCTTATCAAAAAAATATATATAAAATCAGGAACATAAAATTATACAAATAAAGATATATTAAAAAAAATATTAAGCAAAAATAAAAATATTTTTGTGATAAGAATGGCTTGAATTGTTTATAACAGGTCTGTAGGTGACCTGCATAGCATCAGCGATCTACTAATCACTGGTGCAATGCTTTCCAGGCTCCCTTGGAGAAAAATAATAAATGCACTTTCTTTACCTGCAAAAAAAAGTGCATTTATTATTTTTGTCAAAAAGGTTGTATTCGTAACTATAGCATACAATTAGCTTTGAAAAAGGTGCTTGAAAATGATTTCTGAAATATTCAGTTGATAGTGTTCATGATAACAGGAAGAGAACAAATCTCCCAAGAAATAACACATCCTAAATACTATGATTTTAATGGGAATGAATGGATTAAAACTTCCTGACTTTGTGGGGATTCTAAAACTGTTTCCTTTGAGTTGTCAGTGGATAGAATAGAGCCCAGACATATTTTCCTTAGCAGTGTCCTCTAAAACCTGTGCACCTCTGTGTTCTAGTTCTTTCTCCAGTGCGTGTATCGCCTCGCCTTCTGTTTTAGCTCTTCCCACACTGTCTGCAATAGCTGACAGTATTGTGGACAGTAGTTACTCTGGCAGCTCTCCTTCCACCGCTTACAACTACATTCTCTGGCATCCTCAGTGTACACACACACTTCTTTCAGTGTCCCCTTCTAGTTCACACTGCTTTTTCTGGAATCTCTCCCTCGTCTATCTACTCTTTAATTTCAGGAAGTGCCCTGGTCTACAAATATTCAGATGCTGCGTTTATCTGTCTCTGATATTCCACATTAAGCATTATCTACAATGTTTTCCTTCCTGTTCTGAGACAAACTACCAAACAGATTTAAATGCCCCTGATATTTGATATATTCACAGGTCCTACATGTTCTGCCTGTATTTTCTCGCTAAGCCCCACCCCTTCAGCTTAGTCAAAAGTGTGTCATGCCTGGTGCAATCCACTGCTTCACATATTAAGAGAAAGGGTATATCAATTTAGTGACTAAATACGTATCCAGTAGTGCCTATGTAGTGGTAGACAAAACTATTTCAGCCTAAATTAACCAGTTAATAAACAAGAAAACATTTGTTAGTGCTGCAGGGACATTGGTGTAAAATATCCTCTTTTTGTTGCACTGTCATTGTGGAGTTTTTGTTTTGTAATTAACTCCAAATTTAAGGCATTAGAAACCATTTTTTGAGTAAGGACCTCTGGGATGGCTTTGAACCAGTCTGGTTTAATGTTACTGGTTTTTTATTCGGTACTGCTGATTTAATTTTTATACAATTTAACCATTTCAATACCGTGCAATTTTACACCTTCCTGCCCAGGACATTTTTCACGTTTCAGCGCTCTCACACTTTGAATAACAATTGCGTGGTCATACAACATTGTACCCAAACTAAAATTTTATCATTTTCTTCACACAACTAGAGCTTTCTTTTGGTGGTATTTAATCACCGCTGGGGTTTTTATTTTTTGCTAAATTAACAAAAAAAAACAAAAATTTTGAAAAAAAAACACGTTTTTCTTTGTTTCTGTTATAAAAGTTTACAAATAAATAATTGTTCTTCATAAATTTAGGCCAAGATGTATTCTGCTACATGTCTTTGGTGAAAATAACCCAAATTAGGATGTATTTTTTAGTTTGTAGGAAAGTTATAGAGTTCACAAACTATGGTATATATCTGAATATTGATCAATCCTGAAGTACTGACAGCCAATCTAATTTCTTGAGGTCCAAGAATGTCAGAATAGTACAGATATCCCCCAAATTACCCCTTTTTGCAGAGTAGACAGTCCGACGTACTTCATAAGAGGCATGGCGAGTTTTTTGAAGTTGTATTTTTTTGTCATAATTTTTCGGAAAATGAAAAAATTTAAAACATTTTCACTATTTTTTTTTTTACATACTGTCACAAGTGCAGTACAGCGTCATCATATAACTGGCATGGCGGTGAACAGGGACACTGACTGGTGACAGTATGAAAAATTATTTTTTTTATTTTAAATTTTTTTATTACTTTTTTTTTATTTTTTTTAAGATTTTTTTTCATATTTTACTATGACCAAAGTAGTACAATGTTACCATAGTAACATTGTACTACTTTGGGGAAGTGATCAGTATTTTTTTTTTTTACACAATTTGCTTATAGCAAAGAATTACTTTGCTATAAGCAAGCATTTACCTGAATGAAATCGATTCACTCTGTTTTTTTTTTTGTGCTTAGCTGTGATTTGGTCACAGCTAATCACATGACATGTGCATATGATTAGCTGTGACCATTCACAGCTAGGCACTACTATACAATGGATGGCATGAATGAAGCCATCCATTGTATACAACTGTCATGTGACCTGCTGTGATTGGTCACAGCAGGTCACATGGTACCAGCAACGGGGGCCGGTACTCAGATCTGTCATCGGCCGTGTCCGAGGTACACGGCCGGTGACAGATCGCGCCGCTGCGCGGCTCTGCATTAGCGCAAACTGCGCATGTGCGGGAGCACGCCAAATGGCGTGCACCCGGAATGCTGAAGCACTTTTGAAGCCGCCAAACGGCCATTGGCCGGGCGGCTAATGGTTAAATATCTCAGTTGTATTACGCTCCTGTGAAGCTAATAGTGCCATTTACCATAGGAGGTTTGATTTGCCTGACATTTCAAAATTTTTAGACTTGTCCTTAACCACTTCCTGACCGGCCGTTGTATATAAACGGCCGGACGGTGGCAGTGCAGGGTCGGGTGGCCGTTTATAAACGGCCGCCCGCATCCGAGGCTCGTGCGCGGCTCCTAGAGCGCGCACCCGCGAGCCCGGTGATCGCCGTGTCCCTCGGATCCCGGCGATCACCTGACGTGGTACAGGACCGTCCTGTACCATGTGACCGACTGTGTCCAATAAGGACACAGTCTTAATGTAAATAGAAGCCGCATGGTGCGGCTTCCGCCCCCTTGACCGCGCACGCGCGTGCCCAGAGATCGCCGGGTCCCTCAGATACAGGGGATCAGGTAACATGGTACAGGACCAATGAAATCGTCCTGTACCATGTGACCAACTGTGTCCAATAAGGACACAGTCTAAATGTAAACAGAAGCCGCATGGTGCGGCTTCCGGCTCCTTCTCCTCACACGGAGTTCTATCTGTGAGAGAAGGAGCCGGATAGCCTGAGCAAGCCTGATCGCAAGTGTCCCTAATTGTCCCTGATCACGTGTCCCTGACTGTCTGTCCCTGATCACAAGTGTCCCTGACTGTCTGTCCCTGATCACAAGTGTCCCTGACTGTCTGTCCCTGATCACAAGTGTCCCTGACTGACTGTCTGTCCCTGACCACAAGTGTCCCTGACTGTCTGTCCCTGACCACAAGTGTCCCTGATTGTCTGTCCCTGATCACAAGTGTCCTTGACTGTCCCTGATCGTCAGTGTCCCTGATCGCCAGTGTCCCTGATCGTCAGTGTCCCTGATCGTCAGTGTCCCTGATCGCCACACAGCGGCCCAGCTGTGTCCCTGATCACTGCATAGCGTCCCAGTGTCCCTGATCTCCACACCAGCAGGTCTTGATCACCTCCACACTACCAGGTCCTGATCATCATACCACCAAGTCTTGATCACCGCCACACCTGCAGGTCCCAATCACAGCTATACCAGCGGGTCCTGATCGCCGCCACACTAGCAGATCCTGATCACAGCCATACCAGCAGGTCCTGATCACCACCAAACTAGTGGGTCCTGATCCCCGCCATACCAGCGGGTTCTGATCGCCGCCACATCATTGGATCCTGATCGCTGCCAAACCCACGGGTCCTGATCACCACCATACCAGTCCTGATCACCTGAGAGCCATTACAGCAAACTGTGAGTACTTTTTAGTCTTTGCACACAGTTTACACACACACACACTCACAAAACATTGCCTGCCAGCTCACGGTGTCTCTGATCACACATTTAGTATCGCCATATTCAGGAAGAGTTATAGAATGTGTTTTGGGGTGTAATTTTAAGTATGCCTATGTTGTATAATAGAAATATCTCATAGATTGACACTCTGTTTTTTTTTTTTTTTTTTTTGTGCTTAGCTGTGATTTGGTCACAGCTAATCACATGACATGTGCATATGATTAGCTGTGACCATTCACAGCTAGGCACTACTATACAATGGATGGCATGAATGAAGCCATCCATTGTATACAACTGTCATGTGACCTGCTGTGATTGGTCACAGCAGGTCACATGGTACCAGCAACGGGGGCCGGTACTCAGATCTGTCATCGGCCGTGTCCGAGGTACACGGCCGGTGACAGATCGCGCCGCTGCGCGGCTCTGCATTAGCGCAAACTGCGCATGTGCGGGAGCACGCCAAATGGCGTGCACCCGGAATGCTGAAGCACTTTTGAAGCCGCCAAACGGCCATTGGCCGGGCGGCTAATGGTTAAATATCTCAGTTGTATTACGCTCCTGTGAAGCTAATAGTGCCATTTACCATAGGAGGTTTGATTTGCCTGACATTTCAAAATTTTTAGACTTGTCCTTAACCACTTCCTGACCGGCCGTTGTATATAAACGGCTGGACGGTGGCAGTGCAGGGTCGGGTGGCCGTTTATAAACGGCCGCCCGCATCCGAGGCTCGTGCGCGGCTCCTAGAGCGCGCACCCGCGAGCCCGGTGATCGCCGTGTCCCTCGGATCCCGGCGATCACCTGACGTGGTACAGGACCGTCCTGTACCATGTGACCGACTGTGTCCAATAAGGACACAGTCTTAATGTAAATAGAAGCCGCATGGTGCGGCTTCCGCCCCCTTGACCGCGCACGCGCGTGCCCAGAGATCGCCGGGTCCCTCAGATACAGGGGATCAGGTAACATGGTACAGGACCAATGAAATCGTCCTGTACCATGTGACCAACTGTGTCCAATAAGGACACAGTCTAAATGTAAACAGAAGCCGCATGGTGCGGCTTCCGGCTCCTTCTCCTCACACGGAGTTCTATCTGTGAGAGAAGGAGCCGGATAGCCTGAGCAAGCCTGATCGCAAGTGTCCCTAATTGTCCCTGATCACGTGTCCCTGACTGTCTGTCCCTGATCAGTGTCCCTGATCACGTGTCCCTGACTGTCTGTCCCTGATCAGTGTCCCTGATCACGTGTCCCTGACTGTCTGTCCCTGATCACAAGTGTCCCTGACTGTCTGTCCCTGATCACAAGTGTCCCTGACTGACTGTCTGTCCCTGACCACAAGTGTCCCTGACTGTCTGTCCCTGACCACAAGTGTCCCTGATTCTGTCCCTGATCACAAGTGTCCTTGACTGTCCCTGATCGCCAGTGTCCCTGATCGCCAGTGTCCCTGATCGTCAGTGTCCCTGATCGTCAGTGTCCCTGATCGTCAGTGTCCCTGATCGCCACACAGCGGCCCAGCTGTGTCCCTGATCACTGCATAGCGTCCCAGTGTCCCTGATCTCCACACCAGCAGGTCTTGATCACCTCCACACTACCAGGTCCTGATCATCATACCACCAAGTCTTGATCACCGCCACACCTGCAGGTCCCAATCACAGCTATACCAGCGGGTCCTGATCGCCGCCACACTAGCAGATCCTGATCACAGCCATACCAGCAGGTCCTGATCACCACCCCAGCAGATCCTGATCACCACCAAACTAGTGGGTCCTGATCCCCGCCATACCAGCGGGTTCTGATCGCCGCCACATCATTGGATCCTGATCGCTGCCAAACCCACGGGTCCTGATCACCACCATACCAGTCCTGATCACCTGAGAGCCATTACAGCAAACTGTGAGTACTTTTTAGTCTTTGCACACAGTTTACACACACACACACTCACAAAACATTGCCTGCCAGCTCACGGTGTCTCTGATCACACATTTAGTATCGCCATATTCAGGAAGAGTTATAGAATGTGTTTTGGGGTGTAATTTTAAGTATGCCTATGTTGTATAATAGAAATATCTCATAGATTGACAACTTTGCGTAAAAAAAAAAACATTTTCATTTTCTTTTCACATTTTCCAAAAACTTTTGGCAAAAAATGCAGTCTTCAGAAGACTCCACATGACTCTTAAAATATACCTTGGGGTGTTTTCTTTCCAAAATGGGGTCATTTTGTGGGTAATTCCATTGTCCTGATGCTCCAGGACCTCCAAAATGGCATTAGGTAGTCAAGAAATTAGATGTGTCATTTTTTCCCCTAGAACTCCAAAAGGTGCTTATTGGATGTGGAGCCCCCCTATGTGGCCAGACTGTGAAAAAGTCTCACACATTTGGTTTCGCCATATTCAGAAAGAGTTATAGAATGTGTTTTGGGGTGTAATTTTAAGTATGCCTATGTTGTGTAATAGATATATCTCATAGACTGGCAACTTTGCATAGAAAAAAATACATTTTCATCTTCTTTTCACATTTTCCAAAAACGTTTGGCAAAAAATGCAGTATTCAGAAGACTCCAAATGACTCTTAAAACATACCTTGGGTTGTTTTCTTTCCAAAATGGGGTCATTTTGTGGGTAATTCCTTTGTCCTGGTACTCCAGGACCTCCAAAACTGTGATAGACAGTCAAGAAATTAGATGTGTAATTTTTGCCCCTAGAACGCCTAAGGGTGCTTATTGGATGTGGGGCCCTTCTATGTGGCTAGGCTGTGAAAAAGTTTCACACATTTGGTATCACCATACTCAGGAAGAGTAGCAGAATGTGTTTTGGGGTGTAACTGCAAGTATGCCTATGCCGTGTGAGAGAAAGAACTTGTTAAAATGACAACTTTGTGAAAAAAAAATTAAAATTATTTACTTTCATCATTTCCCCTTAAAAAATTTGCAAAAAATTACAACTTCAAAAAACTCTCCTTGCTTTTCATTAAATACCTCAGACTGTCTACTTTCCAAAAAGGGGTCATTTGGGGGGTATTTGTATTGTCCTGGCATTTTAGGGCCCTGAGAAACTATATAGGTAGCCAGTACATCAGGATTGATAAATTTTCAAATATATCAAATATATATACCGTGGTCTGTGGACTCTATAACTTTAATACAGACTAAATAATACAAACTGATTTGGGTTATTTCTACCAAACAAAGGTAGCACAATGGATTTTGGCCTAAATTAATGAAGAAAGTATATTTATTTGCAAAATCTAGTAACAAAAATGAAGAAAAACATGTTTATTTTCAAAATTTTCAGTCTTTTTCCACTTTTCTAGAAAAAAATAAAACCCCCAGTGGTGATTAAATACCACCAAATGAAAGCTCTATTTGTGTGAAAAAAATGATAAAAATTTCATTTGGATACAGTGTCGTTTGCCTGAGTAACTGGCATTCACAATGTGAGAGCACTGAAAGCTGAAAATTAGCCTGGTCAGGAAGGGGGTAAAAGTGTCCGGTCTGGAAGTGGTTAAAGTTCTTTTTATTGGTCCTATGTGTATAATCTTCTGATAGCCAGACTTAGATTTATGGGTCCCAATACCCCCAGAGCTTTCTTTATTGTGGTTCATTGACACATTTATTATTATTATTATTATTATACAGTATTTATAAAGCGCCAATAATTCACTCAGCGCTGTACATTACAAAGGGGGACAGAACATGTGACAGAACAATACCAACACAATGCAAAACATGAGGGGATTGAGGGCCCTGCTCTTTCGAGCTTACAATCTAGGAGGAAGGGGATAGTGGTACAGGAGGAGATAGCTGTGGGGGATGGAGTGGTAGGAAGAGTGGAGGAGGTTGGCAAGTTAGCAGGGGGTGGGGTAGGCTTCCTTGAAGAGATGGGTTTTCAGGGTGCGCCTAAAGGAGAGGAGAGTAGGTAATAATCTGATGGGTTGGGGCAGGGGGTTCCTGAGGATGGGTGACACCCTGGAGAAGTCCTGGAGGCGGGCATGGGAAGAGGAGACCAGGGAACTAGAGAAGGAGGTCTTGTGAGGAGCGGAGTGTGCGTGCTGGGCGGTACTTGGATATTAGGTCAGTGATGTAGTTCGGGGCAGTATGGTGGACAGCTTTGTACGTCAGTGTTAGGATTTTGAATTTGATCCGTTGCGCAATCGGAAGCCAGTGGAGGGATTGGGAGAGGGGGGTGGCGGAAATGGAGCGGTTGGAAAGGTGAATGAGTCTGGCAGCCGTATTCAGGATTGACTGAAGCGGGGATAGCCAGCGGCGAGGCAGGCCGGTGAGGAGGGAGTTGCAGTAGTCGAGTCGTGATATGATGAGGGAGTGGATGAGCTGTTTAGTGTTTTCTGGGGTTAGGAACGTGCGTATTTTGGCGATGTTGCGAAGGAGGAGTCTGTACGAGTTTGTTAAAGATTGGAATTGGGGCTGGAAGGATAGGTTGGAGTCCACAATGACACCAAGTACTCTGGCCTGCAGGGTGGGTTTGATGGTGGCGTTGTTGGATGTGATGGAGAAGTCAATGGGGGGGGTGTCTGGGCTGGGGGGAAGACAAGAAACTCGGTTTTGGAGAGGTTTAGTTTAAGGAAGTGGAGTGACATCCAGTCTGATATGTTGCTCAGTAGGTGTGTGATTCGGGCAGAGACTGAGGGGGTGAGGTGGGGGGTTGAGAGATAGATTTGTGTGTCGTCGGCATAGAGGTGGTAGTTGAAGCCGTGAGAGTGTATGAGTTGGCCAAGGGAGGAGGTGTAGATGGAGAAGAGAAGGGGCCCAAGGACAGAGCCTTGAGGGACCCCAACAGAGAGGGGGAGTGAGGGGGAGGTGGTAGCATTATAGGTAACGCTGAAGGAGCGTTGTAACAGGTAGGATGAGAGCCAGGAGAAAGCAGAATCTCTGAGGCCGAGGGAGTGTAGTTTTTTTGAGGAGGAGGGGGTGGTCGACTGTGCCGAAGGCCGCAGAGAGGTCAAGGAATAGGAGCACTGAATGGTGGCCATTAGCTTTGGCGGTTAGAAGGTTGTTGGAGAGTTTGAGTAAGGCGGTTTCGGTAGGGGACGGAAGCCAGACTGTAGAGGATCGAGGAGGTTGTTGTCGTTGAGGTGAGAGCATAGGTGAGTGTAGACGAGGCGCTCGAGGAGTTTAGATGTAAATGGGAGCAGGGAGATGGGTCTGAGGTTGTTCGGGTCATTGGGGTCCAGGGAGGGCTTTTTAAGTATGGGGGTGATGTGTGCATGTTTCAGAGGGGAGGGGAAAGTGCCTGAGGAGAGGGAGAGATTGAAGATGTGGGTGAGGGAGCGTAGGATGGAGGGGGAGGAAGGTCGTAGGAGTTGTGAGGGGATAGGGTCGAGGGGGCAGGTGGTGAGGCGGGCATCAGAGAGGATCTTGGAGACTTCCTCGATGTTATCTTCTGCCTGAAAAAACTATTAGATTCTTTAAGCATGGAAAGTTTTCTTCTGAAATGAAAAGCTGTTGTCCCACCTAAACTTGCATAAATGGTGGAATCCATTCCTAAACGTATTTAGAATAGTAGATCCTGCTGTCAAAAATGGTTTGACAACCTTGTTATATCAACCTTGGCTTAGCAAGACAAGTGACCCTGCCTGGCAAACCTTCCTAGGCAATAACCTGCCCAGTACTTTGTAAATATTGGAGTAATTTAACTGCAAGCTCTTTGTGCCTTTAATTTGACCTAGTGGTCGCTTTTCTTCAATGGATGCATTTAGTGGAGAGCATTAATTTTAAATGTATGTATGCTTTCCTGTGTTCTGAAAACTGTGTGTGCAGTTTTTTGTTGGTTTCAATTTGTATTGCTTCTTTGTGCAAAAATTTGTGTGGTTTTACTTTCAAGTTAGCTTCATGTTGGTGTGTTTTTTTTATTTTCCATTTAGAAGGTCCTATTAATATTTTGGTTTATTCTAAGAGTACAAAAGTATATTTATTGCCTTGTCTTCAGTATTGCCACGCTTTATTCTATTACAGCACAAAGAATACAAACCCTATGAGACCATATTAGTGCTTGGCAGCCAGAAGCTTACAGAATTGAGAGATGCCATCAAGTGTGTCAGTGACTTGCAAATTGGAGGGGAGTTCAGTAACAATCCAGATTTGGCTCCTGAAAATATCTGCAAGGTAACAGCACCGGGGTACAATGAGTTTTTATTGCTGGGGTCTAGATGTAAAAAGAAGCAAGGAGATGAGATGAAGAAATTCAATGTATTTTGTACATGAAAACTTTGATTGCTGACATATCCTGAAATATTACAGTTTTCAGCTAGTATTATTGATTTGGTGATTCATCGGTATCGTTATATATGGACATATCCATGTGTATTTGAAGGCATGGATTTGAATGTTAACATTGCCATTTTGTCATTTTTAGTCCAGCAACTACTACAAGTTTAATTCTTGCTTTGTTAGAGTGTTGTGCCTTTTGAACTATTCACTCCTAACATCAGGGCCATATGTAGACACATCAGGAAATGTCTTCAAAGTGAGGGGAATTCCCCTTATAGGCAGTTTTTTTATTGGGACACGTACCCTTGTTGGAAGATTCCCTTCACTCCTGATGACCGTTTTCAAATCTTGGATTTTCCAACACTTTCTGTCTATGTGGCAATGGTCTGCAGCGTTAGTAGCGAGGGTACATCTCCATAGCTGGATGCCTTGACTAACAATGAAAACATAACTGAAATTCTAACCCTTTCCTCTTTTAGTAAGTTTTTTGAATTTGAACTGTTTTATATTATACAAATATTTCCTTTCTTTTTTTTTTTTTTTTTGTAGGATCTTTTCAAATCCGCATTCTTTTATTTTGAAGGTATATTTTACAATGATATGAGGTATCCAGAGTGCAGAGATCTAAGCAGGTACAATGCATCTAAAGGATTATTTGAATTGTGTTATGAATATTCATAACCTGGATTAAAAAAAAAACAGTATATTTCATTGTCTTTTTTTTGCAGTTTTTGGCATTACTACAGTTTTAGCCACTCTTTGTATTCTTGATTATAATCAGATACTGCAGCTTTTATGCAGTGAAGTGATGCAATTAAAGGCTAATATTGCATCATCTCAGTATACATGCAATTTTCTATTGGTCACCAGTATCAATTGCGCAATATGCAGCTGAAGTTGCATCATAATTTTGAATGGCTTACGTCATTAGATGGGTGAATATATCATGGAAACTAGAGCCAATCAACATTTTTTAGGGTCATTTTCGTTTTCAGCACCCCAAAATTATGTAAGATTAGCTAATTTTATGCCCAAAACTTTTTACCTGTTGAACAGTGTTACCTTGCTGACCTGTGTGTTTTTTTTCCTCTTCTTCAGTATAAGTTAAAATTGTAAAATGAAGGTTTCTTTGTCATACATCCCCGGATAAATTGGATCATCATATCCATTATGATAGGGTTACAGCATAAAATGTGTACACAGTATCCATGATGAAAAAAAACCAACAAAATCCAAAGGGAATTGGAGGAGGGGTAAGAAAAATCCTAAAAACTCCTGCAGCTCCTTCAAGGATCAGAGATGGGTCTACAGACAAGAAAAACAGAGGGTGCTGGAGTTGGTCAAACTGTATAGTAAACCATTTTAGAAAAAAAGTACTATTACATCTGGTGTTTAAGGCAAACAGCATGCAGAAACCCATATAACCTCACAGCCTCAGATGACAGTCAACCAGGGGAGGGAGAGGTGCCAGCAGGACATGCAGCAGATGGAAAGCTTGTTTACAACTGACCCAGTCTCTAAACTGGCAGGCTAAAGCAGTTTTAAAAATTGGACCAATGGTGTACTACTAGGGCGGGCCGCTGTGTGTTTCTGGAGCTCCATCCCCTTTCTCAAGCTTAAGAAAGGGGTGGAGCCCCAGAAACTCGTAGAGGCTTGCCCTAGTTGTACACCATTGGTTTGTTTTTGACATCTGCCTTAGCCCACCAGTGTAATGACTGGGTCGGTTCTAAACAAGCTTTCCATTTTATTGACTGGGTTGGTTCTAAACAAGCTTTCCTTCTGTTGCATGTCCTGCTGGCATCTCTCCCTCCCCTGGCTGGCTGCTATCTGAGGCTGGAAGTTATTAAGATAGGGTTATGCTGCCACCTTCAGGTGATTGGACACTGGCAATTAAAAAAAAGGCAGGAATTCCCTCCAAGGCATAACCTCTCCAACAGTTTTATGATAGCGTCTTAGGTGATGGCCAGGTTTGTGCAGCCTCTGCACATTTATTTTCTCTCAGCTAGCTTCTTCTCAAAGTTCATGGTGGGAACAGGGTTCTGGCTATATCCAGATCTGTTGCCTACAGTTCAAGAGGACTGCTACCCGGACTCTGCAATGGATATGCAGTGACAGCCTGTAAGGTTGCCTCTTGGAAATGTATTCTGTGCAGTTCTATATTGCCTGACAGACTGGAAGAGTACTATACAGGTCTGGGGTGCTGATCCCCAGCCAGGTAGTCGTGTCCCTTAAAGCCTGCTTAGATGGTTGAAGTTTGGACTCTGGGGAATGCCTTCCATGGAGCTATTTTGTCATGTCAGCGGGAGCCTTCCCTGCATGCAGAACACAATGATTACTGTTAGCAGTTAGAGTCACCAGCAGTTATTGCAATTTAAAAAATCCAACAGGCTGGTTCTACTGAAGTCGGTTGATGGATGGACTTGAGTACATCCAGCCCAACCCATAGATGGATTGAACCTTGGCCAGTCCCTGCTGAATCATCTGAGATTTGATTCATCTTATGGCAGACTTAATGGTAACTGTTCAGCCTGGGCGACTGATTAAACATTGTCCTTGATCCTCACAACGCTCTTCACAGAACATTCCTCTCTTCCCTTCTCCATGATTTTTCTTGCTTTGCTGCTTTCTCTGTTCTCTTTTCATTTTAAGCATTTTATTATTAACAAAATAGGCATACATCTTATGTCCTTAAATAAAAGCCCTGTTGGTAAAACAAAACCTACTTTTTTTTTCTTTGACCTCTGTTCGCATATTCTGTTCCATTATAAAATAAATAAATAAATATATATATATTAGCTTTCAGGAAAGTTTGTCATCCAGGATTTATTTTTTCTGGGGCAATTAATATTGTTTTTGTGCTAAACCCACGACAGTAAAATCAGTCTGTATATGCAGTAAAGCATGCTTGTTATACTCACTGTGGAACCTAAGGGGTTAATCCTCTGCATTGTGTAAAAAGGCTGTTTGATCCTCTATTCTCTGCCCCTCCTCTTGTTCAAATGTCAGCCTGATACAGACTGAACCTGTGGTCACATGCACATGCTCAGTTTGGTGTGTATTGTTAGAGAGTTTTGTTTTTCTTGGGCGGGTGCATGTGATCAGCACAGGGCCAATCATCACTATCCAGACAGAGGGTCAAAGGTTTCACATCCTTCTAGAGCAGAAAGAAAACTGCTCATACAAGCTTTAGCCAGTGCTCTGCTGAAGTCACAAGACTGCTCTAACTGCTGATGAGAAAAGGTATTTTGCAGTTTACATTTACTAAAATAATTGCATTTCCATGTTGTGTGTACTGTGGGATACCAGGTATAGTGAATACATGGTCTGGGGTTTAGTAAAAAAAAGGTTTACTTACAGTGGATCTCCTCCCTCCTGTAAGGGGTGAGTTCTCATTTTACCTAGAGGAGGATAAATAAGGTGATATACTTATCTTATTCCTCCCCATAAGGTTTCGTTCTTTTCATGTGATTGGTCCTCTGAAGCCTCTTGCCTTTGATGCAGTAATTGTTGCTTCTCTCTGATGCAGTCTTGTAAAATGTAGGATCAGCTGTCCTTTATAGTATGTGAGATCATCAAGGGCCACCCACGTTCTAGAGCAGTGGTCTCCAAACTGCCCTTTGTTTGCCTTTATCTGGCCTTTGGGGTACTGTTTCTCTCACTGTGAGGCACTCTTTCTTCCTCTAACAACAATTATGGGGCACAAGTCTTCTGCTGACAACAATGGAGCCTTATTCCTTCTACTGACACCAACAATGGGGCATAATTCATCCCACTGATTTAAAAACAACCGTTAGGCCATATATAATTGTTTTAATCTTACTGACCACCATACCTGAGACATTGTCTACTTCCACTGATGTCAGGGCATTTTCCACTCCTGCTGGCCACAGTCCTGCCCTGCTAAAGTCTGATGAACAGTAAACTGACCCTTTGTTTAGAAAGTTTGGAGACCCCTGTTCTAGAGTGTCAGACAGTGAAGGATAATGCTGGTTGCTGGAGGAGTGAGGAATGCATTAAGTATAAACCTTATTCATCATCCCATAGGCAAATGAATGGCTAATCCTTGCAATGGAGAGGGAAACCTAATACAAGCATACAGTAAATAGTTATTTTCCTCAGAGATCAGCTTTATTAACAGTTGTTCTGCAATTGTTCTTGTTTGGTTTTTCAGAAATCTAGTTGAATGGGCTGAATCTCGTGACAGAGGCTATGGTAAATTTCAGGTAGCTAAGATGGAGGACTATACGTTTAATGACCTGAACATAAAAATTGGCTTTCCTTATCTGTACTGCCATCAAGGAGATTGTGAGCATATTGTAACCATTACAGATATACGGTAATTATATGGCATGCATTTTTGCAGTTCTCTAAAGTAAAATATATAAAGCCAGTTCTTGTCTGGGAAAAAAAAATAGCTTGCATTATGTAAGGCTGTGCACCTTCTTCTTGTATACAAAGTTGCTCAAAATGTATTTAACTTTAGAAAGTTTAGTGCAATATGTGGGTGTATAGTCACATAGTATTTGCCTGAATGTTCATTGGTAGACACAGACGTCTAGGGTAAAAGCCCAGTCAAAGGTGAATGGGCACTTAGTAAAATGCAGGACATGCTTCTAACTTTGTGGCTCATATCAGTGGTTCTCGACCACAGGTCACAGTCTCCCTACTGCCAAGCCAAAGCTGATCCAGACTGGACTCTTTCAGGGGAACAACTGCTGTGTTGCCAGGGCTGCAGAATGGCAGTGGGTGCCCTGAGCTAGAGCACTGAGTGTTCCAGATCTGAGTACTGCTCCATTGTAAATCAGTGCCTTCTTTGATGCAGAGCAGCAGCAGACAGGTTGTCAGCACCAGTGCCCCCTGGAGAGTGATGTCTCATACTTCCTTCCTGGTGAGTATCTGCACTGATAGTGGGCCTGAAGGAGGAGAAGAATGTCTGCTGCATTTAAACCCTCACTTTCCCCCATCCCCCTTAGAGCCTCAACCAACTGCATATCCCCTAATTTCCCACAGTGGCCTGCAGTGCTCTTCAAACTTTGGGAGCCCCAACAGTGCCCCTTTAACACCCCACAATGTCCTTAGCCTGCTACAGCATCTACAGACCTCCACTTCACCCCCAATCTCCAAGTGTTCCACAGTGTCCTCCAGCTCTCCATATTGCTCCTAATTTTCAGCACTCTCCCATGGTTCCCTCCCAGGCTGCTGCACTGCCTCCAACTCTCCACGGTGCTCCTGTGCACTGCCTCCAACTCCCCCCCCCCCCCCCCCCCATTCCACCTCCAGTCTCCCACAGTGCCCCCTGTCACAGAGGCCTTGGCCCACCGCAGAGACCCTGTACTCCACAATTGCCCCCAATCCCCTTCAGAACCTTCATGATACCTACAGCAGTCTCCTAACCTTCTCAAGGACACAGGAAGCGGTAAAAACAGGCAGCTGAGCCATGGTTTTACCTCCCCCAGCTGCCCACCTGAAGGATAAGTAACAGCCGGAATAGGCTGTTCAAATGCAGCAGCTGTGATTCTGAGCTTTGCGGCTGCTGCAAATTAAAAAAAAAAAAATCTCCTGAATGCCTGATTGTGTTTATTGCTCCAGACTGACACCCATAACCTTCCAGCGTTTTAGTTAATATTTTACATATTCTTTTATTGTGTGAGTTTTAAGCTTTTTTTTTTCTGTTGGGGCAAGAAAGATTGTTTACAAGAATTTCCCAGGTCCTGGTCTCACCTAGGTTGAGAAACAGTGGCCTATACTATACCCTCTGCGCAGGAAGTGCAGGACCACTTTATCTTGAACTGCACTTGCATATTGCGCTGGAATATTCTAAAGCATTTAGCTGTTTCTTGGAGATCTGTTTAAAGCAGGGGTGTCCAAACTTTTTTCAAAGAGGGCCAGATTGGATGAAGTGAACATAGTGGAGGGCCGAACATTTTTCCGAACATTCTTTGAACCTTTACAATTAAATGCAAATAAATTATTTTATGCCAAGTTAATTGCAAACAACATACTTTTCATTTCATAACATTAAGATCAACTGACAGCTGAGTTTTCACAATGTATTGAAAATAAATTAAAAAAAAAACTTACCTGCACTAATGTGAAGGGTGAAAAAGGTAGCTGGAGCTGAAGTCTCTGCTCGGCAGCCGGGAGGGGAAGAGAAACACACTTCACGCTGGAAGCCCGGCCCTGACATCACCGCCCTCTGTCGCTCCCAGCGCGGCGCAGTCACGCATGCGCACTGCTCTCAAGCAGAAGACTGTCTGCCACAGAAAGGAGGGCCATGCGACAGCCGCATTTACACAGACCAGGGAGAACGCGCCGCAGTCAGGAATGCGCACTGCCCTCTGCTCTCAAGCAGAAGACTGTCTGCCATAGAAGGGAGGGCCGTGGGAGGGCCACATTACACAGAGCAGGGAGGGCTGTTGGAGGGCCGTATTAAACCGACCCCCGGGCCGTAAATGGCCCGCGGGCCGGACTTTGGACATGCCTGGTTTAAAGCATATCTAAATCTATTTTTAAGCTTTGGATAGAGTAAAAGTGGAAAACCCATCAGGATTTTTACCATTTGTGTCCTAAGTTGGGGAGATTTTCCTTTGCTTCTTGTCCCAGAGATGAAACGGACATGTATCCTTGCTTAGATGTCAATGCAACAAGTGTCTCCATTAGAAGGTTTCCCCTCTGTTTCTGTTCTGGTGACAAGCTGGCTATAGACGCAATTTCATCTGGTTTCTGATGAACAGGCAGAAATTCACCTGGTGGCCCTGTCAGCCTCCTGCCACCCTACATCCTTTGGTTAAGCCTCCAGTCACATCAGGTGCGATTTGCATGCCAGGCATCTTGCAAATCGTATGCCAAGTCGCACCCTATTGTCCGCTATTAGAACGGTCATATCGGTGTGGTTCCGATGTGGTTGGAGCCGCACCAATTTCTAAAGTAGTGCCTGCACTACTTTTGTTGCGATTTGCATAGACTTCTATGCAAGATGTCTTGCAAATCTCAAGGAAATCGGCAGATCAACCGATTTTGAAATCGTGCGACTTCATTGTAAGTCGCACGATTTCAAAATCGGCTTTGATGTGACCAGGGTATAAGAAGCCAGGAGAAGTATTGCTGTCCAAACAGCAGCTGCATGAAATAAGATGCGGATGCTGTTTGGATATTTTTATAGCCAATGGGGCTGACTGTTGGAATACAAAATCCGCAGCTGGAGATGTGTTCATCCATATGTCACCATTAGCTAAAGGAAAGTTTAGTCCTTTCCAACAGAAGTTTTAGAGCTGTCATTATCTACTTTGCTCTAAAAGGTGCAGACTCTGGAACTGTCATCCTAGTCCTTACTGTCTCTAGTGTGTGAACAACTAACAAGTCTGCTGTGGCAGCTGTTAATGCTTTACAGTCCTTCCAGGCAGTAAAAGGACTAAATAGAAACCATAATGACTTTGAGGACATTTTCTCATTATTTTTTTATATTTTCAAGTTTTGTTTTTTTTAATTTTTGTTTTCCAGTTTTGTTTTATGTTTTCCAGTTTTTTTTTTTCCAAGTTATTGGGGTTTTTTTTTAAGCTGATGTCGTAAAAAAATAAAATGTATATCTTCAGGGTAAACTTCTGCCTACAGGAGGACTGGACACTGGCAAACAAACTGTAGGCTAGCCAAGGGTATAAACCCCACCCCCACTGAAAACATGCTGCAATATTTTTGCTAGTGGCTTAGGAAGATGGATGTCTTTTCTTCAGCTTTTCTGTTTTAAATACTAATTTGTCATTTTGCTAGCAATTTTTTTCTTTTCCATTTGTTATTCTCAATAATAAAGAGTATTTTCTAGCACTGTTGAAAGTTTCCACAAGGATTTGTAGCTGTCTAGCATGTATGTCTTCAACCTGGCTTTTGGAGCATACCACATCTGGATCCTGCTGGATTTTTAGGGGGGGGGGGGGCTTTAAAATTGCCTTCAGTTACTGTGTTCCATGTGGGGCACTTTCCTTCTCCAGTTTTAGGTAAATTAGCTTCTGAGCGCTTCTCAGGTCCGGAGCCATTGGTCCGCTCAGTGAGTAGGCCAGTCAGGCCAAGCATCAGGAGATTCCTCATTCTAGCAGCTGTCTGAGTTTTGTGAATACCGGAAGCCTTGTCTCTTACCCTGAGCTTGTACATTGTCTCACTGTGCTGTGGCTGCAGTGTATCTGATTTTATACATGGAGAGGACAGTCCTGCTGTGCCAGGTGCATCCAGTTCACTTTCTATCAATGGGTCAGGGACTGCTTGCAGTGTGCCTACTGATGGCTATGACATCTCCAGCCCCAGTGAGAACTTTCGTGCTTGACTGTGCTGCTGTGTAATCGGCTTCTCTTCATCTCAAATGTTGCTTCATCTGATGCTTTCCCATTCTATGCTGACACCTTGTGGTGGACTTACAGGTTTTCACATGCAAGTGTGCTTTGTTTAATAAAGTGTTCATTGTGTGATCCTACTAATCTTTGTGCCCTGTAATTGTGCTTTCTTCCATATTCCCATGAGGGGTTCTATCCCACATCCATCTTCAGGTGCTGCAGAAAATTTCTTGGATCTATATATCCATCCATTGTGGACTCATGGATTCTTGATTAGAATTAGAGTGCTAAGTAAGCTATACACACAGGTTGTGCACATACAGTTTGTCTTGTTGTTTTTCAAGCCTGCGCCTTCTCCAGTGATTCTGTAGCACATGATGACCATCCTTCCCTCAGGGATCTGATGGTGTTGGGGCAGTTTCGGACTTCTGGTGCTCAGCTCTGTGGAGAGAGGAGGGCAGTGGCACACAAGTGGCTTCCATATCTTCTTGCAGTCTGGTGGATAGTCCTTCCTGCAGTTTCTCCCTCTCTACCGGGATGGCCTAGGAGTGTCCTTTTTTGCCCTTGTACCTTTTGGGATCCCTGTTTGTGGCAATGACCACCTAGTTACGCTGATTCTTATAGAGCCTCAGGAGCACTTCTCCCCTCCAGAGCTCCTCCTGGACATTTTTTGGTTCCCTTAAACATGCTGTCAGTCGTCTTGGAGTCGTTTGTCTCCAGGGTGGAGGTGGCGTTCTGACACAAAGCGAGCAAGAAGTGCTCCCACTATCAACCTCATCTTCTGACATTTTGGAACCTGTGTCAGGCTTCAGCTGCTTTGTGTTTTCTGAAGACGCAATGACACATCCCCTAATTCTGCTTTTGTATTTGCACAGGAGAAGGCGTTCATCAATGATCCTGTGCAAGAAATTCTTAATTAAGGACTCTGCTGGGGAGTCTGACATGGTGCCTGTTCCTTTTGGTACGCACAACCCAGCTAGGTCTGTTAAACGTTTTCCTTATCCTACATATTTTGACAAATTTGTTTACAAGGACTGGGGCGTCCAAAGTGTATGCTTGTACTTTCCAAATGCTTTGTGGGATGTAACCCCTTTTGAGGAGGCCCTTCTGAAGAAGTGGACGTCTCTTTCTGTGGTGTATCTTCCCATTTCTAGGCTCAACAAGGCCACTGTGATCATGATAGAGGAATCCTCCTCCTTTTAAGGATCCCGCCAACCACAGGGTGGAGTAGGGGGCACATTCTATGTTCACCATTGCTGGGTCAGTGCTACGGTCTGTGTTGGCCATAGCACTTTAGTCCCAGACACTAACCAAATGCGCCAAGGTTCTGCAACAAGCCTTAACTTCTAGACAGGTGCCCCAGGTATATGTGGAACTGGCAGACCAGTTGGTCCAGGGATTAAAGTATGTTTGTGAAGCATCCTTTGATGCAGCTCCACTTCTCTCCAAACTCTGTTTCAGCAGTGGTGCTTCAGCGGGTTCTATGGCTCAAATGTTGGTCTGCTGACTAGACTTCCAAAAAGGCCCTGATGGACCTGCCCTTCCAGGGCAGGTGTCTGGGGCTACGTTGGATGACACGATCAAGAAACTTACGTTTGGCCATTAATGGCCTCAGAAGCCCGACAGGCCCATGGATAGGTTCTCATCATGAAGGCTTGAACCCATTTTCAAGGTGGGGGGTTCACCTTAGTCTGTTTTAAGGCCCATGGACCTCCCTCGTTACCAACAAGTGGGTCCCCAAAATCATTGTCTTCCATTACAAAATAGTTTTGTTCCTTTCTGCAGGACAAATTTTTTTTCCCTCCGGTCTTTGGCTCTTGTTGGCACCCCTTCAGGCTTTGTACAGGACTGTGCAGGACCAGCTCCTGCGAGGAGTGATTGTCCCAGTGCCCGAGTCGGAGTGATTCCAGGAATTTTACTCTGAACTGTAAGTTGGGAGGATGGGGGTGGGGGAGCTTACAGGTGAACTGTACATAATAAGGGGGAGGTGTGGGGGGGAACAGTCATTTGTGCTTGGGATGAGAGGGGGCTATTTGTGCTGCAAAGGGTAGTTGGGGGTTGGAGAGATTTCTGCTAGGAGAAGGAATATGGGGATTTTGTGCCTATTTGTGCTAAGAGGGGGCAGGGGATTTAGGCTATAAGGGGGCGTAGGGGAATTTGTCATGGGGGGGGGGGGGGGTTGTGCTAGGAGGGAGATTAACAGGAGATTTGAAATAGAAAGGGATGTTGGGGGGATTTGTGCTAGTAGGGGGGATTAGCAGGGAGATTTGTGCTAGGAGAGAGGATTAGTAAAGGGATTTGTGCTTGAAGAGAGGGGATAGGTGCTTGGAGGTGTGATTATTGGGGGGTTTGTGTTGTGCAAGAAGGGGCGATTGGAGGGTTTTGTGCTAGGAAATGGTGAGGGAATTTGGGCTAAGAGAGGGGAGTGGGAGTGAATTTATGCTAGGAGGGAGGATGAGGGAGATTTATTCTAGTAGTGGGATTAACAGTAGACCTGTGCTAGAAGGGGAGGAAGAGGAATTTAGGTAAATTTGTCATAGGGAGGGGGGATTAGTGGGGGGGGGGGGGCTTTGTGCTAGAAGGGGAGATTGGGGGAATTTGTGCAAAAAGGCAGAATTTGTGGTAGGAGATTGTGGGGGAATTTGGGCTAAGAAGGGGGACTGAGCAGGAATTTGTGCAAGGAGGGTGTGAAGGGAGAGATTTATGCTAGGAAGAATAATTTTGTTGAGATTGAGGCTAGGATGGGAAATGCGAGGGGTAAGTGGATGTGTGCATGGAGGGGAGATTTTTTGGGTGAGGGAAATTTGTGCTAAGAGGAGGGAATTGGGGGGGGGGGGACGGGACTGGGCTAGGAGGGGGGTTTATACTGGGAGAAGGGGACATTTTTGCGTTATTGTTTGGGGAGCATTTTGGCTTGCAGACAGAATTATGCTTGGGGGGAGCATGCTGTTTTTTTGTTTTTTTTTTTTGAGGGGGAGGGATGTATGCTGAAACAGGATGCTCACACATGGGGGGCTTAGTTTGTCATCTTTGCCCTGGGAGCTAGATGACCTTGTCCTGGCACTGCCCGTACCACACACACAGGGGCAGTCAATAGAACTCCTCCTCCCCACACAGCACATAGCTTGGATCGGATTTCCTTACAAACACAGCCTCAACCTGCAGTTGCAGTTCTGACCCTGTCCTCTTCTCCTCTGACCCATGACCCTCTGTACCTTGCTCTGCTGACCACTGTACACTGCCCTTATGACAACTGTCCTCTGCCCTGCTAACCCCCTTTTCCCTGCCCTGCTGACCTCCTTTTCCCTGCCCTGCTGACCCCCTTTGTTCTGCCCTACTGCCCCATCTTCTGTCTTACTGCCCTGTCTTTGCCCTGATAACCCCTGTTCTCCACCCTGCTGACCCCTGCCATCTCCTCTGTTGACCCCTGCCCTACTGAAGCCCTGTATACTGCCCTACTGACTCTTGTACACTCTCCTGCTGACCTCCCATCCTCTGCCTTACTGACCCCTATCCTGTGCCCTACTGAACCCATATATTCTGTCCCGCTGACTCTTGTACACTCTCCTGCTGATCTCCCATCCTCTGCTCTACTGACCGCCTGTACACTGCCCTACTGACTCTTGTACATTCCCCTGCTGACCTCTCATCCTCTGTCCTGCTTGACCCCCTGTACACTGCCCTGCTAACCCCTGTACACTGCTTTGATAACCTGCTGTAAACTGCCCTACAAACTAATGGCCTCTGTACTCTGCCTTACAAACTGCTGACCTATCTCTCTGCCCTGCTGACCTTGCATCCTCTGCCCCCCTAACATTTTTTTTTAATGCACCTCCACATCAGACAGGCTAGATCCCGCCCTTGTTCTTGCCCTGCTGAAACAACAAGGTGTTTTGGGGATATACCTAGACAACTTGTTCCTACCTGCGGAGACCTGCACTTCGGGAACTTCAGGAAGTCTGTGTTGACACCGTCCAAGTGCTTGGAGTATCTGGGCCTAATTCTCCATTTGGAGCAGGCTAAGGTGTTTCTTCAGTAGACAAACTCCAGAAGTTTTGGTCTGCGGTCCAGTGGCTTTTGTCCAGCAGTCAGCCCTTCCTGCGGTTTTACATGCAGGATCTGGGTCTAATGGTGGGTACATTTGAAGCAGTTCCGTATGCCCAGTTCTATACGACAGCTCTGCAGATGGAAATCCTATCCAAATGGAACAGGTCTCCCACTTCCCTGGACTTTTTGTAGCCATCTGGCTCGGTCGATGAAGGCCTCTGCTCTCTGGTGGCTATAGTCTCCATTCCTTCAGGCCAGGACATCCTTTCTTCCTATTCGCTGGACAGTAGTCACAATGGATGACAGCAAGTGGGGCTAGGGAGGAGTCCTGGGCTCGAATCAGCCCAAGGTCGCTGGACCCCGGAGGATGCTTGACTGCCGATCAATGTTCTGGAGCTTCAAGCAATCAGGTTGTCCTTGGAACATTGGACAGATCTCCTCAGGGGGTTCCTGATCAAGATTCAATTGGACAACGCCAAGTCAATCATCAGAGCGGTACGAGAAGTGCAACAGCGCTGGAGGCATGTCATATTCTGCGATGGGTAGAATGGTTTGTTCAAGCACTGTGCACCATACACATTCCAGGTGTCGTCAACTGGTAGATGGATTATCTCAGCCATCAGACATGGGATCACGTCTGAGGGAGTGGTCCCTGCACCTGGAGGTGTTCAAACAGTTCTGTCTTCATTCGGGGGGCGCCGTACATGGATCATTTGGTGTCCTGCCTCAACTTGAAGGTTCGTGGTGAGAACAAGGGATCCTCTGGTGGTACCATGGGATCAGTACCACCTTGTTTACCCTTTTCCTCCTAGCACAAGCTGATTCCATGCTTGCTGTGCAGGATAGAGACCAAAGGAATTCCAGTCACTTTGGTGGCACCAGACTGACCTCATTGCCCATGGTATGCCAAAATAGTGTGGCTGGTTGCAGGCGCTCCCTGTCGGTTACCTCTTTGGGAGGACCTCCTATTTGGGGCCAGCCTTCCACCCTGCTTTACCTTCTCTGGCTTTCATGGCATGGCTATTGTGAGCCAAGCTCTGATGGACAGGGGGTTGTCTAGCTTGGTGATTCCGACAATGTTGAAGGCTCGTATGTCTACCTCCCGGACGATATGTTATCGCACCTGGAAAGCTTATATCATCCGGTGCAAAGCTTTGGGATTGCATCCTTCTCAGTGGCTTGGTCTTCCTTCAATATGGAGTTGGTCAGAGGACTGCCTTGAGTAATATTAAGGGTCAAGCTTCTGCTCTTGCTGTGTTTTTTCAGCTTCCCTTTGCTACGCATTCATTGATTTGCATTTTTATCCAGTGGGTTCGTCCCTGTAAAGCCCCCCTGTGCTTTCCCTGTTGCTGATGTAGGAATTGAATTTGGTTTTATTGGTTCTCCAGAAGCCACCTTTCGAGAGCATTGGGGATATTTACTTGCTTACACTCTCTTGCTTACTTGCATTCCTGGTCTCTATCACTTCTGCTCGGCCGGTGTCAAAATTGGAAGGTTTGTCCTATAAGTCTTCCTATCTGATTTTTCACAGGGATAAGGTGGTGCTTCACTCATCCCCTTCTTACCTCCTGGTGTCCTCAGCCTTTGCACCCTAAGGAGGTGGATTTGCACTCCTTGGATGTGGTCTGAGTTGTTCACATGTACTTATCCACGACGGCTGCCTTCCAGAGTTCTCTTTCTTTTCGCTCACAGACAGACTTTGAGGAAAGGCATGATGTCCTCTTCTGCCACTATTTTCCATTGGATTCCACATTGTTCAGGCGTATGCTATTAAAGAGTGGGAACCTCCTGTCCCCATTATGGTGCACTTCGCCAGGGTGGTTTGTTTCTCCTGGGCATTATGACATCAGATGTCTGTTTCTCACGTTTGCAAGGTAACGACTTGTTCGTCTGTGCACACCGTTTACATGAATAAATCAGTGGTAAATAGTTTGTCTCAACAATCTAACTGCTACATTTGAAGAAAAGCTTGTTCTTTTGAAAAACAACAGGCTTACTGGTTGGATCAATAGATGAAAATAAAGGTAAGAGCCCTAAAAATGAAAACTAATTCAGTCATGACGTCTAAGAACTGATCAACTGCAATATAATTAATGTATCTGGCAAATTTAAAGTAGTTTTGTACCCAAAAGAAAACATTTGTTTCCTTTTTTTTTAGGCATATTTCCTGTTTTACTTGTTGATCCAGCAAGTAAATCTAATTTTTTTAACTTCCTTTAACAGACCAAGTTGTCCAGCAAAAGTGGCAATTAGTGTTGAGACATAGCATTTCGCACTGACAGTGGTGCTTAAAAATGATAAGCTTTTGTTCATTTATATAAAACGTTTATCCCAGAGGGAAAGAAAAATGTTGCTGCTTAACCACTTCCAGTCCGGACACTTTTACCCCCTTCCTGACCAGGGCAATTTTCAGCGCTATCACACTTTGAATGACAATTGCACGGTCATGCTACACTGCACCCATATGAATTTACTATTTTTTTGAGACAGATAAAACTTTATTTTGGTGGTATTTATTCATCGCTGGGATTTTTATTTTTTTTTGCTATGTAAATGAAAATGTCCAAAAAATTTTGCAATAAAGTTTTTTTTTATAAAATTTTGCAAATAAATATTTCATCATAAATCTTGGCCAAAATTTATTCCGTTATCTTTTTAGTAAAAAAAAAAAAAATAAGCCAAATTAGTTTATAACCAAAATTTATAATTTTTAAACATTTTTTTTTTACATTTTTATTTTTTTTTATATTTTATCATTTTTTTTTTACATACTGTCACCCTAGCAGTACAGTGTCACCATGGTGATGAAGATTTTTTTGTTTTTTTTTACACTGATTGCTTTTACACCCATATAGGATGTAAAAATAATAATTTCTCTTTCTGCATTCTTGCAGCCATTGAGAACTACTGAGTGAGCTGTGATTGGTCACAGCTTGTCACATGGTACAAGGCTGTTGTGAATAGCCTTGTAAAATGTGACCTCTGTGATCATTCACAGATTTCACACATAGTAAGCAATGATGTCCGAAGTGAGGAGGACACAGCGGGCACTGGATCGCGGTGCTGCGCGCTCCCGGGGAGCACGCACAAGCAGGGTGCTCGGAGGCCATTTATAAACTGCCACCCGACCTGCAGTGCCACCGTCTGGCCATTTATATACAACGGCCAGGTGGGAAGTGGTTAAAGGTATTAGCTGGAGTTTGGCTTTAAGTCCTATCTATATCAGCTAGTGCATCCAACCCTTCCCATCCGTACTGGGTCACCCACATCCTATACCTCATTGTATGCCAGCAGAGCATTCAGTTTCTGGATCTAGCAGGATGCTGAGTTGACCCAGTTTGGATGTTGCAATTAAGTTTGGCTAGCTGATACTCTCTACAGCCCATGTGATGGCCCATATATATAAAACATATCTTCATTTTAGTTCGGGGTTTACTCTTTATGATAGCAGTTCACACTTGTCACAGTGGTGAAGTAGAAGTCATGGGAGATTTCAAGTGGATCCTGGCAAGGATTGCTTCTCTTATAAATCACTTTCACCATTTCATGGGATGTTTGGATTTTGTGAAAGAAACAGCTTTAATATGTATTGACTTTGCACAGTGGTTGTGTATTTGTATAAATAAGGAATTTCTATGCAGTATTACTTTAATGACTTAAAGGGAAAGTGCAGCACTATTTTTGGGATATTTTGTATTTGTCTTATATCAAGGCATTTGTTGTGGTTTGCTCCCTAATTTACTTTTATAGTTTTTAAACATTTTGGGGGTTAATTGCACAGAATGTGTGGCTTATAATAGTGATTGTGTTCCAAATCTAACAGGCACATTCACCCCACCTTGGACCTTGTTATGTCCTTGCTACACATTACCCAGTAGCTTGTATATTTGTGTATTTTGACATTCAGTTAAATACTCCTATCCTAAATAGTCAGTTAACCAGACTGTGGGAACAAACCTTCATACTTTACACCAGGGTTTCTCAACAAGGGTTCCAGGGAACCCTAGGGTTCCTCTAGAGGTTGCTGGGGGTTCAATTAGCAATTTCTGCCTGTCATATAAGTTCCTGCTGACATTCATTCTTCCCAGTGACCACAAGTGTAAGGAGCATTCTTCTCACTGACCATCAAACTAATGTATCATGCGTTGTAGATAAAGTAATTTTTAGCAGGGGTTTCCTTAGAGTGGAAAGTTATTTTGAGGGTTCCTCTGTGTTGAGAGAGGCTGCTTCACTGTTACTACCCACTGCCTGGCACTGGGATTTTATACAGCTTCCTTCACTCATGTCATAGCAATTTAATGTTCACTGCACTACCATTCTATAATACTCATTGAACAGCACTGTTAGGTAGACTGTACGGTCTATAGGAGGTATTGGAGTGCTTCACAGCTAAAGCCAGTCACTGCGCCTCATGTTCGAATGATCACTGTAGCAACATTTTGCTGTAAAAATAATAAAAAAAAATGTGCAGTAAGGAGGAATAAAAAAAATCTGATCATTACCTAATCTAGGAATATATATATATACATTTTTTTTTTTCCGTTCAATCTTTGATTTAACCACTTTTTTCCCCCCCTTAAAGGTTAATACATCATGATGACTGCTTAGAGAGGACTCTGTACCCATTACATATTAGAAGGCATTGGTTTTATTCAAGAAAGTGTCACGTGTGTAAATTGTATATAGCAAAGTAAGTCCCTTCCCTTTTTTTAATCTTACATTTTTAAATTATTTGCTGTCCATAGAGTTTTACTGTTTTTAAGAGAGGCTGCCATGGCTGAACTGAGAATGCTTGTTACCTGGCAGTCTCTGGCTGCAGTACTTACTCAGTGTTGGAACAAGCTTGCATGTCAGGAAAGACAGAGTGCATTCAGAACTCTTGATCTGCGTAGAAGAGATACTCTAAGGTGGATGGGGACTTTTGTGGAGATACCCAACAGATTATAATTGTAATTCATAGTCTTTTCTTTTATTTAAATGTTGTATCAGAATTTATTTACTTACAGTGGATAAAAAAATAATGCTACATAAAGGTAGCTGACTAAATGCTCTTCTTAACAGTTTGATCCAAGCAGCTCAGTAAATGTCACCTAAGCAAAGTCTGTAGGCTTATTCACTTTACTTGGTCCTGACCTCACAAGGCCCTCTTCATTGATCTAGATGATTCCATGTCCAGTGCCTCTGTGAAAAAGCCTTAAAGTATAAGTTAAGGCCAACCTTTACAGTTTTGGATAGTGTTATGAGGGATTAGAACTTCTGTAAGGTTTTTATTTCTGCATTTCTTATTGTCCTATTTTTCTGTTCTCACTGAAAAAAAAAATCTAAATTTTGGGTTAGCACCAGTTCTGGTGCAAAGGAGGTGTTCCCTAACGTTGAAGGGATTTTCTTTCGCTTTCTGTTTCGGAAGCTTGGTTAAGTAAGGGGAAAAGATGGCAAAGAAACAGTCTATAGAAAAAATTTTGCCGTTAGTTCTTTTAAAGAAATCTGATCTGGAACAAGCATATACATTCTGATACTTTTCTGACAATTTGAAGTGTGTATGTTCCAGACCTGTGATTGAAAGTTTTTAAGCTGTATATAACCTAGCAGCTAGTATTTTTAACTTGGCCTTGGTTTGACAGGAAACTAAGGCAATGGCAATATTTCATTTATTTACAGCAGCCAGTTATGTAGTAATGAAGTGTTCTAATGTTGTAATTTTTCCTTTTTTAGGTGGGTGACAAAAAATGACAGCTTTGCACCAGATGACCCCTGCTTCTTCTGTGATGTTTGCTTCAAGATGCTTCATTATGATAGCAAGGGCAATAAACTAGGAGACTTTCTTGCATATGCATATGTTGACACAGGAACGTTTAATTAAAACTAGAACATTGCAGCAATAAACTGCACACCAAAGGTTGCATAGATAAATGTCAAGAACAGGAAATGAACTCTAGAATTCTGCAGACTATAATCAAAGAAGTTGAGACTTGCATGCCTACAGAACATCTTTGTGGGTTTTCTTTTGGAAGTGTACAGCAGGGGTATCCAACCTTTTGATCTTCCTGGGCCATATTGGAAGAAAAGGAATTGTTTTGGGCCACACATAAATACACTAATAATAAGGATAACTTATGAGCGGAAAAAGTCAGTCAGATCACAAGTTAACCATCACTGATACAGATAATGTACCTATCGTATAATAAAAATTTCAAAAAAGTTTTATTACTCAAAGTAAAAGAGGGCAACAAAACGAATGCAAAATTGAGTCTGTTTTTGATAAACTAACGCATCAACATCTGGTTCGATGGTTGGAGTAGCAATTCTCAAGGTGCTCATCAGATGTTTTGGTTCTAATTTTGCCCTTTTTGCGCTTCATCCTTAGAGTTGCTCACAAATATATGCAGAGTGCACAATTATTAGGCATGTTTTCTTGATTAATTTCATTATTGAACTACAGTCAATCTAAAACATTAATAAACCACAAACCTGATTATCAAAGAAAGTAAAAGTGAGGTTTTGGATTTCTTAGGGAGAATTATTATTTATACTCTATGAACAACAACATTTTTCTCATCTCACTTGTCTATTTTCATCTGTTAAAGTGAGAATCAAAAACAACTCAAAATTTACAATATTTCTGAAATTTAAACAAAAACAAACCAGTGACCAATATAGCCACCCTTCTTTTCAATAGCAGGCATAAACCTTCCATTCATGGAGTCTGTCAGTTTCTTGATCTGCTGCAGATCAACTTTTTGTGCAGCGACCACAGTCTCCCAGACACTGTTCCGAGAGTTGTATGGCTTTCCTTTACCATAAATCTCATATTTAAGAAGGGCCCTCAAATTTTCAATAGGATAGAGGTGAGGAAGGTGGGTGAAGAATTGTAGTTACTTTAGCTTATAGTAATAAGATAAGGGTAGTGAGCACTCTCTAGTATAGCAGCTGATACACTCAGGTAACCAAATAAAACCTTAAACATACATTAAATAATAAAGTGCAGCGCTAGGGTAAATAAAGATAAGATTTCAGTAGAAACTGGATGTGGATCAGTCGGTAAAGATATGATAAATCCAGGAGTATGCCAATATCAATATAAAGGTGCTTCGGAAAAATGGTAGGATTGCGCGCTTACCAGATGCGCATGGATTATACACAATAATGTATCCACCTCAGGAATTTAGGGTAGTGATGTACGGTAGGTGTATATGGAACATCCATCTAGGAATGGGCAGCTCTGCAGTCAATGGATGATGTCTGCTCCAGAGGTCCCCTTTAGGATGGATAGGGTCAGCCACCTGTTTACAGGGATTCTCTTCCTCTGGATACTGGTTCAGACTCATGCTCTCCACAGGTTCTGAAGGCTTAAAGGCTCCATGATTCTGTTGGCACCATCAACTGAGCGTGTTTCATTCTTCAACGGGTGACTGGCGGCGCGTCTGTACCTGCCGGGTCCCCACCAGGCCCTTCCAGTATTCAAGCAGTGCCTCGGAGCTGCCTTCTAGTATGTGCATGCGCTCTGCTCGTTGGTATGTGTCTAGTCACAGACGTCTGTATTCTTTAATAATTGTGATTCTCCAAAGTCTGCATATTGAGACTCAGCATTAGCTAGCTTAAAATGAACTGTGTGAATGGGCACCATAAGCAGGTGTTCAAGTGCACCATGGTATTTCATGGCTAAGAGATCCGTAGGTCAATGGCTTCCCATCCTAAAATATATCACTTGGAATGCAGTAAAGAGTTAAATGAGAGATAAGAAAATATCTTTTATAAAGAAAATCATTCCTAATCTATAATAGAGCTAGTTAGTTATTTCATATAGTTAGTTTACTATCACACACTATTCCTAACTAATTAGTTTAGTCTCAATTATAGTTATGCATTTGTGTCTTCTGTCCTTAAACTGAAGGTTGAACCTGTTTTAAGAAGAATGTAGTTGTGATCCTATAGTATGGGAAGAGCATATAACTCTCTAACGTAACAGTATTGTATTGTTCCTGTTGACCTAAGTATGTTGTAGATAATGTCCGCTAAGAACCAGACATATGTTTAGAACACTGAGCTAAATGTGTAATAGCCATATTAGTAAGACTGAATTAGGAAATAACTGTATAGTGGGATGACTTCTTTGAAAAAGTATATAAGAAGCGACTCATGACAGTCACACACCCCCACCCCCCCCTACCTTAAGGCCCACAAGCCTTGCTACTCCAACACCTGTTGTCTTCCCTAAAAGACTGAAATACTCTTCATTTGCTACTTTACAATAGAACGGGCAAAAAGCTCAATATTTTTCTAAAGCTTATTTCATTTCTATAGGTACAGCTTTTATTTCTTATATTTTTATTTTATCTTTTGTATCCATTTTATGGTGTTGCCAAGTGTGAGTTAAATAAGTCACGCTGTTTTTAAATCAGCCTAGCACAATTTACCTAAATGCCTAAGGACACTTAAATATTATAAGTGTCACAATATTTAACAGTGGCCATGTCCTTATTCTTTCATCTTTAAGGCCTTTACTGGCTAGCCATGCAGTGGAGTACTTCGATGCATGCGATGGAGCATTGTCAAGGTTTTTCCCTGGTTTCAGGATCACTGCATCATTCAGAATCCAGAAGGGAAGCCTCCTGTAAGGAATGTGTAAGCATTGTGTGCATGCAACTCCTCAGCATATATCTTATAAAATTCCACTGGGAGGCCATCGGGGCTGGGGATCTCCCTGGACTGTAGAGCACCCAGGGCCCTCTGTACCTCTTTTAGAGTAATAGGAGAATCCCAGTTTGTCTGTATACAAAGGTGTTAAAACTGGAAAGTCAACCTCCAATAAGTAAAGACAAGCTGTAAGGAGCAAGCCATTCATTGATCGCTGCAGGGTCAGTGAGTAACTTTCCCATCGAATCAAGGATCTGATATAATCATAGATGCCGAGTGTTCCCGAGGCACGCAGGCCAGTAATCTCCTATTGAACTGCCCCGTTCAAAAATCCTTGGGTGATTGATGCAAAAGACACTTCCTAGTCAAAAGGTGTACATAGGAGTAAAGCTTCATTAGTAAGAGTCTACAGTTTGATTTCATGGTACAAGACCCACAGTATTATAGCAGACTATAATAAGACATAGGGATTCCAGGAATGAAAAATATGAGTGTTTTATCCATTTGAATGCTGGACCTAGAAGGAACATCACCAAATACATTAGCAAGTAAAAGACAAAGCTTTCAGTGTATCATAAAGACAGGAGCTTATACTGTAAACCAAACAAGGAAAACCAGCTCCATAAAGAGCCAACTCCCTTAAAACTGAGGGAGGCTTCCATCCCCAACAGGCTCTAGGCCACTTGCAGGGGGCACAATGTGCAAGACATACAGCTGTATCAAAAGTAAGGAGTCATAAGCATTCTGGCTAATAAATATGGTGGTTACTTGAACTGATACAGTTAAATATTAGCCAGGGGAACAAACCAGGAAACTTACAACTGGATGAGAGAGAGTTCTATGAGTAGCAGTGTAAGCCTGTGCAGGACAGTCAGGCATACCTAGAACATCATATAAGTATCACAAACGATGCAATATTCAAGGCCAGTGCCACAACCTCTCCTGTAGATTGGGCGGCATATATCAGAAAGCTGCAACTTGTCAAGTAGCCAGACATGCCTAGCTCGTGAACATCAAAAAGGAAAAAAGACACATAGGCTGATTAGGCGAAGCAGACGTACTCGGGGAGCTCTCAATAGAAAAATAAAGGGAGGGTAACAAAGCCCACAGAGCAAAGGATAGCAAATTACTTGCAATATGTTTCTATCCAAGAGGCAGCATCCGCCAGAGAAGTGAAGTACACACATAGCCTGGCAGGAAACCGCATACTGTATTTCATATCCTTGGCGTGAAGATTTGCTCTAACCTGGTCAAAAAAGACTTCCTCTGTCGCTGTGTCTCCACAAAGTAGTCGGAGAAAATGAGAAGCTTGGTGTTTTCATAGATCAGGGCCCCTTGGATATGAGTTTCCCACATCAATAGGTCTCAAATCTCTAAAATTCAAAAGCTTGAATATAAAAAAAAGGTATGGGGTGGTGCCCCAGGCCATGAGCTGTGGGCACATTCAACCACAAAATGAGGTGAGAAATTGGCCTGGAGCAGGATGGACTGCAACAGATTTTCAGTAAAGACTGTAGGGTCTTTACCTTCAACCTCTTCAGGCATGCCTATGATCCTCAGATTGTTCCTGCGGTTGTGATTTTCCACATTTTCAGCGCTCGCCTCCAAATGTTTCACTTTAAGAGGGTGGAGGTCTGCTCTCTGATCCCTGTGACTGTCCACCACCTCAGTGGTCTGTTCACAGAACCAATCCAGGTCCCTGCGGATGAGGCCCAGATCACTATGGATGACTTTTGTGGTGAGAGCTAATTGGCAGCTGTTACTCGACTGTTGGAGGAATTCAAAGCTTTGTGTAGCTGAAGAGCTAGGCTCCAGAGGTCCGCGGTTTGAGTCACCATATTACAGGCGAAAGCAGCGTGGGACGCCAAGGTCTCGGCACTCACCTGCTCTGTTGTGCAGCGTTGCTTCTGCCTCTGGTCATAGCCCCCTGGAGAGCAGAGGGAGATGTCAGTCCCGGTAAAGAAAAAAAAAAAAATTGTTTTTTTCCCCATATAATGCTGATGTTTGCTCGGTACAAGGCCTGGCAAACATAGAAAGTAACCTGAATGTGTTTTTTCAAAGTTTTAATTTAAGATGCTGTTTACTCCTCTCTGAATCCAGGTGTCATCTTGTTTACGTATAATTACACTCATTGTCCTGAAGTTCAAACAACCTTTCACACTCCGCAAATTTTTAAGGCTGGTACACATAGGCCAAATATTAGCCACTTCAACAGAAACCGGCTAATATTTGACCCTTGTGTACAACAGCCAGACTGGCTTTTATCAAATGGGTATGCTGAAAACCAGCATCCAATCAGCACTTGCATGCAATGGCTGAGAGCGCTGATCAGTGTGTTCTGGCAGGGGCACAGTTCACTGTGAGATCGGTGATCTTTCCCCACTGTGCTACTGTGTAGTAACATTGCTGAGTTAGTTGCAAAGATCTCCCTGTGTGTAACCCCCTCCCTCCCCCCCCCCCCCCCCCAATTACATACTCTGACAGTCAGAAGAAAGGACTTGTTAAAAATATAAAAAAAAACTTCTCAAATAAAGAAGAGGTCCATCACCTAAGAGCCCATGAGAAAACCAGGAGTCTCACTGAATGGGTTATACAAGTTTGCAATATAGCAGCCCTAGGAAGTGTTTTTTTACAAAACAAAAGAGAGGGTGACCTAGTGTATTACCATAAATTTTTATAAAAAAAACAAGTAAATATTCACAAATGCATGTCATGCACAAGCATATCTATAGATACAGATGAGTCCACCTCCAAATCCACAGTCCTCAGCTGATGGTATGGGAAGACCTCATAGCATCCAGAAACTGCTCATGTGTTTCTATGGTCATGCTCTCTTCCACAAAGTGGGAAGTGAGGGGGTGGGGGCTGAGGTTGTGGGGAGAAAAGGAGTGGAAACACTGATCACGTGAGCACAATAAACACATTATACCCAAAGAGTGTACAAGCATGGGGTCAGATGTACTTTCCAAATATATATTGCAGCTCCCTCACTGCGTACTTGTGCTCACCAGATTTGTGGTTTTCCTTTATTCCTTGTCTGCATTGTCATCTTACAGCGCCCAGTGAGTGTCTCTTGTGCTTGTATAAATTACAGTACAGCAGGAACAGATCAATCCAAAATGACAGCACCGCTCTGTAACATACGCCAAACTGTTGAGCCATAACCAGAAGTGCAGGTGCATTTGCACCCGCTACTTTCAGTGGATTGGATGTCACTTCTGGTCCACCATCTCACCAGCTCTGGTCACTTCTGGTGAGAGGAGCCGATCAGAGAGACTTAGTGGCCAGTAACAGGGAGGGCTCAGCGCAGAGCCACCTGGTAGATGGAGCTACACTTTGGGTATATCATGTATGAACTGAATATTGAATATCCTCATGTGACCAGTGTTGCCACACCTTTTCACCCCCCCAAGAAAGGGTTCATTTGGCTGAGGAAGAGGGCATTACCCTTGAAAGGCATTAGATGTTTTTGGACTCTGAGGTCTTCCAATATCATCAGCCTGATGAGTACTGTGGATTTGGAGATGGTCTCAGCTGTAGATATGCTCATGCATGGCATGCGTTTTGAGTATTTACTTGTTATTCTTTTAATAAAATTAAGTTATGGCAATGCACTAGGTCAGTTTGCCTGATCTTTTGTAGCAGACGCAAGGATGACCACAGGTCTGAGAGGGCAGCAAAACGTTCTGCACGACCTGAGAACAGGTGGTTTACTCTAGGAAGTTTTCTGCCAGTGATCAAGCACCTGGCTGGAGGTAAGCTGCATATAATGTATGGTCCAAGAATACAAGCCCTGCGTCCTGTATGATTACCGTTCTGTGTATTCCTTGGTTTTGTTTTAGAAAATCATGTATAGTGCTAGTGCAGTAACAAAATAATGTAAACATAAGTAGTTTTCCCCCAACTTTTATTGGAGCCTTCGATACAAAAGCACAACAAATTTCTGGCACAGCATTATATTTACAGAGCAAGCTTACTTTGCACAGTATAGAACCATAAAAATGTAATACAAACAAACTGAAGGAAATCACCTTATTAACATTGGTTGAAAAAATCATCCTACTGGATGCACAAACAAAACATGAATTGAGAACGAGGACAGCATTAGGCAAAGCCTGTCACACAGATTTTGTCTCAGATAAAAACAAATACTTTAACAACTGTGTAGTGTGAGGGCCTACCTCAATCTATTAAAATTAGATCCAAATAAGTACACTCACTATACACAAATGAGCTTTGTTGAACTTCTAGATCAAATCTAACTGTATGTAGCCAGTTTAAGAGCGTGAATTGTGATTATTATAAAGAACCAGTCCTATTAAACCAGATTTTGGAGCAAAAAGCCAAGATGAAGTCAGAAACAGATTTAAACCTAGACACTAGTTTCGTCCCTGCTCCCATGAGATCTGCTACAGTGTCCCAGCAAAGTGTGAACTTTTCATTGGCAGGAATGGAGATAATGGTGAGCATGTACAGGTCGTATGGCACTGAGCAGGTCACACACCAAGATCTCAGTTTAGTGGGATAGGTAAAGTATGTAGCTTGTCAAAGATGCTGGGGAGGACATTGGAGTTAACGCTTTAAAAGATAAGTGCAGTTATAACATATGTTTAAGAAAGCAACTGCACTAGTGTAGCAAAAAAAAAAAAAAAGCTGTGAGAAACGTTGGGCAGCGGCACCAGTTCTCCTCAGCCCATCCACCCCTAGCAAGCACTTGGGACACACAAAGGTTTGGGGGAGTCTGTTATATGCAGTACATTCTCCTCTAGGATCCAAATCTCATTCAACACACTTCAGTGTGCATGCAAGAGGTAGAAAGGCTTAGCAGAAGATGTGTTGCCACCTCACTGCTAAGGACTCTGCAAGCTGATTGCTGGTGCATGTATTTAAACTAGAATACTAAACATTACATATTGAACTGCCTTATCCTTTACAGAAAGCCTGTAGTGTGAGAAATAGTGGCTGCCACCACTGACCTTTTTAAAAATGCTAGTTGTGCATCTTTTAATGGGTTGAATACTTTTAGGCAGTGACCTGGGACAAGTATTCTGATCAAGAAAGGCAAGCTGGCCATGGACTGAGTGTGTGGGTGCCCCTGCCCCTCATCCACCGTGTGGCATCAAAGCCCAGAAACTGCATACTTGCGCCTGGTCAGCAACTTAACATGAAGCCACTGGTTCAATGAATGAAGTAGCATTTTCACAAGTCCTTAATGGCAGATACTTATTTTTCTTCCCACGAGGTTTACTTTATCATATCCATAAACAATTAGCAAAATCATTTAAAGAAATACTGGCTGTAGTGGTCAACAATGACATTGTGTGGAACTTTAAAGTAACTGCTAGCTTTTAAGTTTACTTCTGTTTTTATATACTGTATATCGATAACATGTTTATGCTATACCAATCAGAACTATATAATGATCTTTTTCAAAGGAAAAACTGAATGCACAAAATGGCATAGCAAAGTAGGAACTTAAAATTGAGACTGACCATTCCCCCTCAGTCTCTTTTTGGTCACGTGCACCCAATGAAAACGTAGGGCAAAAACAAAGCATTTCTTTAACATGCTTTCTTTAAGTTCCTCCTGCTAAATCAGTTTATCATGGGTTATGAGGATTCAATCTGTCCAGCTGCAAAGAAGAGCAATTTGAAAAATAAACTGCATTTAGCACTTTTTGACAGAACAGACGTGTATGTAAACCACCTTCCCCAAGACCAGCATGATGAAGTGTTTATCTTCATTTCAGTATGGTTTCCTGCTTCTGTGGTAAAATATGTCACTTTGAGGAACCAGCAGGTAAAGATGCTTATTGTGACTTTACATAGACTTGTTTTGCATGAACATTATCTATCAAGAACAAAAGTGCTAACGTCTAACACTACCTTGACTGTTCTATTGCCCATAAAGAATACGGACCGTCATCTTTTGCTCTGGTGGTTTGTTTTTTCTACTTCTGCTCACAATGTACACCATACTAGAAGCAACATAGTTTCACTTTTAGAAATGTAAATTTTTTATCCTATTTTCAGCTGCATCTAACATCTGATAGGAGGCTCAGCATTTCTCAACTCTGAAAACCAACTCCTGTTGGTGGCAGTTGTGGAGCAGTGTTTTTTTGTTTTTAAAGCGCATATTAATTTTTAGGTTTAGGATATTTTGTTTACGGGTTAGAACCTCTAGTTTTTTTTCACTGTTTTCTGTGGCCCCATTAGGGATATTTCCCCCACACTATCTGCCCCCTGGTTAGCACTGTTACAGGCCTAGAAAAGTGAGGAGAATCTCCCCAACCACTGTCAACAGAGGCAAATGCTGAAAATATGATATTTTGAGGGCACATGCTGAATGCATTTAAGAAACATTTTACATCAGTTGTTTTGAGATGGGGTATGAAACAGCATAAATATATTGACACAAGCTAAACTCAGAGTTAGTGTGTTGAACCGTATATATAATACACCTTAATTGTCTGCACAAAATTACAGGAAGGTAGTTTAACCATAGAAGATGTTGTTAACGGACTAAATTGAACAGATGAGAGAAACTAGGATAGAAATCTAGCTAACACTGAATAACTTCTTTCCAAGTAACATGTCTTGCCTCCATAACACAACAAAACACTGCCAATATATAAAAGTATTTAAAACTCAGCAGCCAAATTGGTTTTGTTGCAAAACTGACAAAGCGCTCTTTCAGAAAGGCAAGTATTCTTCCTCTATTAGTTGTCGGAGGCAGAATCATCACTTATTTGCTTGTTGGGCTCTGCAGCTTTCGATCCAGCCGTTGACCTGTATGCAACAAGAGCGGAGTATGAATTTTGGATATTTACTAAAAATTTGATTCAAAATTGAAACTTGTTATTCTAGGAAACTAAAAAAGCATTTTTTTTAAAAAAAATTGCCATTTAGGCTAAGTTCATATCTGTGTGGGTGGTGCCGCTGAGGAATGCGGACCCGCGGGCGGGTGCCATTACTTCTAATGGCACGCCGCCTGCACTGGAAAACGCAACTGTACTGGGAAACGAGGTTTCCGTGTGGGCTGCATTTTCGGAAGAAGTTCAGGGAATTCTTCCCTGCATGTCACAGGGCACGAGAGTCCATTGAAATGAATGGGCTCTTGTGTCTGTGCAAAGCGGGGCCCACACGGCTGCATATATGTGAACCGGGGCTTACAGAAGTAATGTAAGGTTTATTGTCCTTGGCGTGAAGCCAAGTTCAACAAAATGTATTACAGGGTATTTTCTTTTAAATCGTCACACCAACACCATTTGGTATAGTATCAAAAGGGTTTCCCACGTCACATGCAAATAAAGGTGAAATCCTACAACACTGCAATTTTTCTGTGTTTTTTTGGTAACTGTAGCTTGACCAATGAAATGCAATGGTTCTGACATCAAGCCAACTAGATTTTTAACAGGAAATGGTGATACAGCTGTGAACAACAAAAGTGTAATAAATCTACTAATATTGAATTGGGCAGGACATGCTCATTCACACCTATGCATTTTAATCCTTTGAATGGGTCCATGCCTCAACACACCGCAATGCTGCATGTACATTCACATACGTGTTGGTGTGCTGTGCACATATACAGCACATTAGAGCATGGGTATGAATCCAGCCTAACTCCATTCTATGTGGTACTTACCGTTTTGTGGTCTTGTCTTCTTTATCATCATTTTCCTCACCACTGTCTCCATTCTGTTGTGCTTGGTCCTGTGCTTCCCGGCCACCATTAACCGCTTTTGTATCTACAAACATATTGAATATATGATATAAAGAATATTGTTTCTGCACCATAATGCATCATTTTCTTCTCCCTAAACTGGCCGCCCTTCTCGGTCTTTCAAATAGTCCTTGCCTATCTGTCAGATATAAAATACCCTGCTAAAAGAAAACCTGTGCTGAGAGAAATATGTACGCTATATTTTCTGATGTCCTGCCAAAATCAATTATTGCAGTGTTGTTTTGCTTTAATTTTCACTACTGAGGGGTAACAATCAGATGGCCAATTTCTTGAAAATATCTTCATTTAAAAAAACAAAAAAAGTAACCATGATAAAGCAGAATTAGAAACCTGCTAAGATGGTTTCATTTTGTTTTTCTATCACAGGGGTCTGCAACCTTTAAGACATAAAGAGCCACTTGGACCCGTTTCCGAGAGGGAAAAAAAGACTGGGAGCCGCAAAACCATTGCAACATTTAAAACAAATCCGACACTGCATATATTGCAAAAAACGCTCTGGTCATGAAGGGGGTTTAAGGGCCCAGTAAGCAAAGGGTTAATCAGGGCCACAGTGCATCGTCATAATCACAATCATAGCCTTAGGTCAGTGGTGGGCAACCTTTTTTTTCGACTGAGCCAAATCTCGCCAAAACCACGATTTAAATTTATTTTGAGAGAAACATTTTTAAAACTGAAAATACATCCCCCATATAGTAATTCATCCCCCCTATAGTAATTCATCCCCCCTATAGTAATTCATCCCCCATAGTAATTCATTCCCCATATTGTGTGAATTCACTTACCTTTGCTCCGCGCGTTCCTCTCGCTGGGTTCCCGCGCCGTTCTGGTCTTCAGGGCGGACTGTGAGAGGAGAGGAGTTCGTCACGCTGCCCCGCCTACATCCTGACAGCCAATGTTTGCCAGCGGGCGCCCGGCACACAGAAGATCTGCATTAAAAGAGCCGCGGGTTGCCGACCCTATTGCCTGTCACCTGGTGGGCAGTGTGCTCCGGAGCCACAGGAAAGGTGAAAAAGAGCCGCATGTGGCTCCGGAGCCGCGGGTTGCCGACACCCGTTCTATCACATACATGAACAAAAAAAAAAAATTTTTTTTCTCTTCTTCTAGAACAGAAGTATTGAATTAAAATTCAAGGAGGTCTGGTCACTAAAATTTTCTTCTGGCTGAGGGCGTGCTCATCAGCATGCCCTTTTCTATCATTTCCCCATCAGAGTGCCCCTTTCCACATTATGTGCCCATCTGTGCCCCTTAACATAAAATAAGGGGCACTCTGATGGGCACATTTTATGTTAAGGGGCACTCTGATGGGCACATGTTATGTTGTGCCCATCAGAGTGCCCCTTAACATTCAATGTGCCTTTCCATGTGCTTTTAGTGTTGTCGCGCTTTGACCATTATGCGGTCACGCAACACTGTACCCATTAAAAATGTAATTTTTTTCACACAAATGTGAGCTTTCCTTTGGTGGTATTTAATTAGAGTTTTTTTATTTTTTGCTAAAAAAACAAACTGATTTTTCTTCGTTTTTGTTATAAAATTCTGCAAATAAACAACATTTCTTCATAAATGTAGGTCAAAATGTATTTGGTTCATTTCTTTGGTAAAAATACCCCAAATTAGTGTATATTAGTCTGTAGGAAAGTAAGAGAGTCCACAAACCATGGTATATATATCTGACAATCGATCAATGTAATGATGGCCAATCTCATTTCTTGAGACCCGAAATGCCAGCATAGTACAAATAACCCCCAAATTACCCATTTTTGGAAAATAGACAGTCCAAGGTATTTAGTAAGAGGCATGGTGAGTTTTTTAAAGGTTGTAATCTTGTTACAATTTTTTGGAACATTAAAGAAAAAAAATGTTTTAATAGATATTGTCACCAAACCAGTATGGCGTGATTATATAAATGGTGTGGCAGAGATCAGGGAAACTGACTGGTGACAGTATGTAACAAAAAAAAAAAAAAAAAAGAAAAATGTGAATTTTTTTTTTTTTTTAATTTATTACATTATTTTTTACCATTTTTTTTTTCCCCAACACAGTGACCAAAGCAATACAATGTTACCATAGTAACATTGAACTACTCTGGGCAAGTGATCAGGATTTTTTTTTTTTTTTTTTTTTTTTACACATTATGATTGCGAATACCAATGTATTTCATTGACATTTTCAAGCATTGTTACTGAATGAAACCGATTCAGTCTTTTGTTGTGATTAGCTGTGATCGGTCATGTTATGTTGTGCCCAGAGTGCCCTTTAACATTCAATGTGCCCATCAGAGTGCCCCTTTAAGACTACACCCTACCTTGAGGGCAGACAGGAGCTGTGCCCGGATCCGTGCTGGACACTTGTGTACAGGCAGAGAGCAGGAGCCAGAGAGACAGTGAGCTAAAAGGGGCGGGATTGCACACGTGATGTCATGTTGCAATGACTACCACCCTGCTCAGCGGCGGATCAGTCATTGTGGGCTGGTGGACCAGGCGGCAGCGCTGCTGGGGCCGTTCGCACACCATCATTTAGTGCCTGCTGTTCTAGAAAACTACTTCTAACCCCCAAACATTATATATTTTTAAGCAGAGGCCATACAAAGCAGTGTGATTACAGTGAAGCAGGCACATGGCCCCATAGTAACACACACAGCACACAGTTAACCCTTTGATCACCCCTCATGTTAACTCCTTCCTGCCCGGTGCCATTAGTACAGTGTCAGGTTTTTGTTTTTTTAGCACTGATCATGTATTGGTGTCACTGGGGAAGTCAGTTCCCCCCAGTGTCAGAATGCCCGCCGCAGCTCCGCTATAAGTTGCTGATCGCTGCCATTACCAGTAAAAATTTTAATTCTAGTATATATACTGCCACATTTGTAAATGCTATAACTTTCACATAAACGAATGCATTTACACGTATTAGGATTTTTTTATGTAGCGAAGACATGTAGCAGAATACATTTTGGCTTAAATTTATGATGAAATTTGATTTTTTAAAATTTTTCTTCACAGATTTAATAGCAAAAAGTCTAAAATATGGTTTATTTTTTCTCAAAATCGTTTTTTTTTGTTGTAGTACAAAAAATTCAAAATGCAAAGGCAATCAAATACCACCGAAAGAAAGCTCAATTCATGGGGAAAAAAGGACATAAATTTCATTTGGGTGCAGCGTTGAATGACCGCGCAATTGTCAGTTAAAGTAAAGAAGCACCATAATGCAAAAAATGGCCTGGTCAGGAAGGGAGGTAAATCCCCTGATCGCACTGTTAAAAGGCAGCGGGGCCCCCTTCTGCTCTTTAGCTTCTGATTCAGAAACACTGGCTGTGAAAAGGTGTAATCTTGTCATTGCCAAAAAAAATGTAGATGACACCAGCGAATATAAATAATGCTCAGTTGCCAGGCCAACCCCTTTCTGCTGCATCCCGGCCTTTTAAGAGGTTCTAAATTCTGAGAGGCAGGCATTCTGATCATGTGACTGCTGTGATTGGCAGTCACATGATCGGAAAGTTCCCAAACGCAAGTAAACTTCGTGAGCTTTCTGGTCCCCATTGGTAGCTGTGCTGGGAGCACGCAGGGCGTGACCTATTGGCACAGAAAACAGTTTACATAGAGCTGCATATACATGGCCTCTAGGCAGGTAGGCTTTAACGTACCTCCAGTGGGAAGAGGCTAAAGCATTTTTTGCTCTATTCCCATAAAGATTAATTAAAAGGAGTGCGTTCTTTTAGGGGTCCATGCAGACTGGGCTTAAAAAAAAAAAAAAAAAAGCCAGTTCCCTCAGCAGAGAACATAGTAAAACAAAATAAAACAAATGCGCCAAGGAGGCTGCTCTGCAACCTTGTGCAGTACAGCAAAGAGGTTAAGGAGGCAGCGTCGTGTTGCTTTCTTACCATCTGCTTTAACTTCTTGGACCCAGCAGAAGCATGCAATTGTGGGGGCACTTCCAGAGCGGCCCCATTTACTTGAATGGGTCTTGACTGACAGGTGGCAGCATCTGCCAAAAGCAACAGGTGTAATTCCTTCTGTGGCATGTGTACACCTTTGGCGGCAGCAGCATAGATTGGGGGCGGTAAAACCGTGACTCAACTGCAAGGTTTTACCACTCCCCAACAAGCCCTAAGAGTGCCGCTGCCAGATGCAACTAAGGGCTCATTCACAAGTGCAGCAGGCACTGCTGCTCCTCTGCAAAGCAATCAGAGTGTTTGACAGGTGATGAGGTCATATGTTGCCTCCTCACCACCTGATTTAAGCCCATCAGGTGGGTTAGTAGAAGCACCCCCCAAATGACCCCTTTTTGGAACGTAGACACTCCAAAGTATTTGCTAAGAAACATGGGGAGATTTTACAGATCTATTTTTTTGCCACGTTTTTGGAAAACTAAGAAAGTAAATGAAAATGTATTTTTTCTTTTATTCTTTTTCAAAACCCTGAGACAAAAATGATATCTGCAAAATGCTCACCATGCCTCTTATTAAATTTGTGTTTGTACTATCCTGGCATTTTAAGGCCTCCAAAAACGGTGATAGGTAGTGAGGAAGTGATATGAGGAAATATGGCCTTTGAAAGCCTGGGAGGTGGTCATTGGATTTTGGGGCCTGTATGTAGCTAGGCTGCCAAAAAGTCTCTCATATGTGGTATCCCCATACTTGGGAGAAGTAGCGGAATGTGTTTTGGGGTGTTATTCCACATATACCCATGGCATGCGTAAGCAATAATAATTTGACAACTTTGTGTGAAAAAAAAAAATTGTCATTTTCAAAAAATTTGTGGCAAACAAATGTTCCATGGACTCAACATGCCTCTCAGCAAATTCCCTGTGGTGTCTACTTTCTAAAAAAAAAATAAGTCAGTTGGGGGGTTTTTGTACTGCCCTGGCATTTTAGCACTTCAAGAAATGTGATAGGCAGTCAGAAAGTAAAAGCTGCATAAATTCCAATATATGTATAAACACACAGTTTGTTGACGCTATAACTTTCACACAAACCAATTAATGTACACTGCTCAAAACAATAAAAGGAACACTTTTTAATCAGAGTACAGCATCAAGTCAATTAAACTCCAGGCATATTGATCTGGTCAGTTAAGTAGCAGAGGGGGTTGGTAATCAGTTTCATCTGCTTTTGTGTTAATGAAATTAACAGGTGCACTAGATGGGCAACAATGAGACGACCCCCAAAACAGGAATGGTTTTACAGGCGGAGGCTTCTGACTTTTTTCCCTACTCATTTTTTCTGACTGTTTTTGACTAGTTTTGCATTTGGCTAGGGTCAGTGTCACTACTGGTAGCCTGAGGCGATACCTGGACCCTACAGAGGTTGCACAGGCAATATGTGCCATGGTCCTTAGATGCAGATTTTTGGTTAAAGAACTGAGCACAGTGCATGTTTATGCACCTATGGGAAAGTGTCCATTGAAAACAATGCAGCTGCGTTCAGATTCGTAAGCACGTTTTTATTTACTTTTTTTACAGCCATGTTAAACCTTAATTTGCAGACAGTAGAGACTGGATTTGACAGACACTGAATTAAAATGCATTGACTGCATCAAACTGCTGTATATGGAAACCATCACTGCCAAACTCACCTGAGCTTGATTCTTTCTCTGGCTTCTTGTGAGGTCCCCGCTTTCCTGAATCCTTGGATTTATTAGCTTCCTCCTGTTGTCTCTGTTCTGCTAAAGACTTATTAAGAACCTGCGTTATTACAGAGTCTCCTTCTCCAACAAGGAACATATTCTTGAACTTGTTATAAAGCATGGAGGCCTTCTCCATTATAACCTGACTGGCTTTAAACCGACGAATCTATCAAGGAGAAAGCAAAAATGTTAAAGATTTTTTTACATTTTTTCATTTCTAATTCTTTACGCAACTGCTTCTAAAAGCAAAATTTAAACGGGAGATATTTAACAAAACTGGAACAGAATTTGGAGCAGCTGAGCATGGCAACTAATCAGCTTCACTTCAGCTTGTTGCAAAATAATCTAGAAGTTGACTGGTTGTTGTACACAGCTGCTCTACATTATGAGCTGCTCCAGTTTTGATAAATTCCCCTCAATCTATATTTGGTGGGAACAAACTATAACTGCCCTCTTTAAAGAAATTTAATAAGGCTTCCTACATTTTTGCATGCTTGTACTTCCATATATTTCTGTTAAACATAAAAAAACAAAAATGTAGATTAGGCACTGAACAGATTAGCTACCACCATCACTCTACCTGTTTAAAAATTGCAGAAATAAAATATCAACCACCAATGACAAATGCATATTTCTGAAATATTCAACACAGACTTGTATTTTGAAAAGGAGCAGAGGAGAGGACGTTCGAATTACCTGTAAATTCTATATCTTTGTGTACAGTACCATTACACTGGCAACATATTCAAAACACCATAGGTTACAAGGTTCATACCTTCAGGTGATTGGACACTGGCAAATGTCCGAGAACAGGTCTGCCCTATAACCTACCCGACTCATCAGTAAGTTCTCAGTAAGAATATAGGGAGGGTGGCCTGTGTCCCGTACTCAAAGATACTGTTTAAATTATTAAAGATACAGTTTAAATTCCTTTGATATTTTTTGTTTTTATTTAAACATTTATTACATTTTTCAGATAAATACATATCACATTTATAATCTCATAAAACCAACCCATAAATTTTATTCAATTCTGTTCTTTTCCCACTCCCCCCCCCCCCCCCCCCCCCCCCCCCCGTCACCAACTCTACCATACTTTCGCCACTTCTAGTTAGAAATAAGGGAGATATACTTGCTATACACTCTACCCACTTCTATTCAACTTTAACTTAAACTCCTCCCACTTGCCCCATCTCAGGTAATATGGTCCCATCTTATCTTCTTGTATATGAATCATTTTTTCCATCCTACTGATTTGTTCAACTCTCTCCATCCAGTCCTCCTCTCTCGGCACCTCTACTTTCCACCAGAACTTGGCTATTAACCATTTTGCTGCATTTAGATAATACCAAATACCAGTCTCCTTATATTTGTTCACAGAGTACTCTGTACAGTGAAAGAGACAAGTCTCTGGATCCAAACCAACCTCAATTTCAGTTATCTTCCTAATTAAATTCACTATCTCCTTCCATGACAATTTAATTTTTGGACATCCCCACCATACATGATACACCGTGCCACTCTCTCCACATCCTCTCCAACACCACCGTGACTTCTCATCACACATCTTATTTTCCACTTCCGATGTAATATGCCACCTTGTCAAACACTTATAATTCACCTCCACCTCTCTCATGGATATATTTTCGTGAATTAGTCTAAATATTTTCCTCTGTTTTTCCTCATCAATTTCCACTCCCAAATCTCTTTCCCAATTAACTATATACATTGGCTTTGAATTTGTGTCTAAATCAGTGAGAATTTTATATATCTTTGCTATTCCGTGTCTCCCATCTCCCCTTGATTCAAGTAATCTCTCAAACAGGTTCCACTCTTTTCTAGATCTTAGGGGTTTTGGGAGATTCCTAACAAAGTGCTTCAATTGGTGATATCTCCATTCATCTATCTTTGTGAAAACTTCTCCACCCTCCTTCTCCAAATCCTTAAGTGATTTCAATTCCCCCTCCACCATTATAGCTCTCAACTGGGCATTTTCCTTCTTAATCCATTTTCCCCACAATCTTCTCCCGCCTTGGGGGAAAAATTTTTGTGTTCCTTAGTGGCATTAATTGTGAGTTAAACTCCCATCCCAATTGTTTGTGCATTACATCCCAAACTCTCAAAACATTCAAAGTGTACAAACTAGTGTTATTCTCTACATTGTGCTGGAACCCATACAACTTCCCTCAATATCCTTCCACTCAGTGTATTTTCAATTTTAACCCAACTTTTCTCAGTGTTATGTGTCCAATCAAATATTCTTGACAAAATTACTGCTTTATAGTATCTTTTAAAGTCTGGCACTTCCATGCCCCCCCGCTCTTTAGTTCTACTTAAAACTTCATAAGATATTCTAGGTTTTTTTATTCCTCCATATATATCTTATTTTTTTAATTATCTTAAAATAAGCCTCAGGGAATTTGATGGGGACCATTTGGAATTTATATAGGATTTTAGGTATAATCATTTTTATCAAGTTTATACGTCCTAACCAAGTCGGGACTCCTCCTCCCATTTTCCTTAATTCTAGCCTTATCTCGTTTAGTAATGCAATATAATTTAGTTTATATAAATTCTGATATGATGTCGTAAGTTTTATTCCTAAATACTTTAACTCTTTTTTTCCCATTTAAAAGGGAAATTCTCTTTGTAAGTTTTCCCTTTCACTATTTGAGAGATTAATATTCAATATCTCCGTCTTAGTTATATTGATTTTCAGGTTTGATATTTCCCCATATTCCCTCAAGCACTTCATTAAATTTGGGAGTGTTATCCTGGGATTCCCCACATAAAACAAGAGATCATCAGCAAATGCAGCCATCTTATGTTCTCTATCTGAATACCCGTAATGTCCACATTCATCCTAATTGTAGCTAGTAGAGACTCCAAGGACAAGACATACAATAATGGAGACAACGGGCACCCCTGTCTTGTACCATTTGACATCTCTAAAGGTTCAGACCTCTTGCCTTTTACCATAATTACTGCGGAAGGCCCACTATATAACTTTCTTATCCACTCTCTCATCCTACCACCTATCCCCAGGGCTTCTAAAGTATCCATCATGAAGCCCCTGCTAACTCTATCAAATGCCTTTTCCGCGTCAATCGACAACACCACTGCCGGGTTCTTCCCTTTTCTACTATTTTGAATAAGCAACAAGGATCTCAATCAGTTATCCCTGCCCTCTCTTCCTGGAACAAATCCCATCTGATCTTCATGGATCCAATCAGGCATCAACTCCTTCAACCTGTTTGCCAAAACCTTTGCATATAACTTGGTATCCGTATTCAACAGTGAAATAGGTCTATAACTTGCACACTGGGATTCAACCTTTCCTTCTTTATGAATACCACATGAGCTTGTAGGGATTCCCTCATCTCCATCTCTCCCCCCAAAGCATTCATATATATCTTCAATCTGGGTATCAACAATTCATTATATTTTTATAATATTTCACCGTGTAACCATATGGTCCTGGACTTTTCCCAGACTTAGAGCTTTTTAATGCTACTTTTATTTCTTCATGTGTGATCTCTGAGTCTAGAAACTTCATATGTACTTCATTAAGTTTTGGCAAACCTGCATTTTTTAAATATATGTCTCTTTTTAACTTTCCCGATTTATTTATAGTATCATGTGGGGTGATATTATACAGCTTACTATAATATTCCCTGAACACCTTAACAATATCTTTAGTTGAATACATCATTTCTCCTTTGGGGTTTTTTATATTTTCAATATAATTCCTATTCTTCCATTTCCTCAGATTTTTCATTAAATACTTTCCTGGTTTCTCTCCCCATTTATATCTTTCACGTAGGACTTTATTAAAAACTCTTCTTTTTTCCCTCTTCCATCAATAACTCTAATTCTTTTTTTTAATTTTCTGATTTATCTCTTTTGTTGTTCTATTTTTGTATATCTGTTCAAGCTCTAATAGTTCCTTTAAAAGTCCTTTCATTCTCTCTCTCCTTTTTTCTTTCTAGCCCCAATCGCAATGAGTATGCCTCTTATGTAAGCCTGATGCGCCTCCCATACTGTAGCAAATCGACACTTCTCCCGTATCATGCTCCTCAAAGAATCTCTTCCTCTATCTTCTTATCGGTCTCTTGATCCAGGAGAAGTGCTTCATTCAACTTCCACATCAGACCTCCCGTCTTCTGCCTACCCCTTCCTAATTTCATTGTGACAGAAGCATGGTCTGATATTAACCCAACGTCTATATTTACTTTAAACCACAGATTCCAAAAGTCGATGTTCTATTGATATATAATCCAATCTCGAGTACATCCTGTGTGCATTTGAGAAGAAAGTATAATCTCTATCTTTCAAGTGCTTAATTCTCCAGGTATCTACCAATTGGCATTCCTGTATTGATAGATTATACTTCTCAAATGCACACAGGATGTACTCGAGATTGGATTATATATCTTTCAAGTGCTTAATTCTCCAGGTATCTACCAATTGGCATTCCTGTATTGTTTTCTTCAGTTGTCTCAAAGACCTACCTCCCTCTCTCTGCACACTAGATGATGTATCCATCTGTGGATCCATACAAACATTAAAATCTCCAGCCACTATCAAATAACCTTTTTTAAATCCATCAACTTTTTTAAAATACTTTTTAAAAATAACTCTGGTTTCTTATTTGGACAGTAAATATTAGCTACGGTACACTCAATCTTTTGCAGTTTACCCCTTAAAAACAAAAATCTTCCCTCCGGGTCTGTTTCTCTCCCCTCCAATTCAAATCTTATATTCTTTGCGAACCCTATTGCTATTCCCTTTGCCCTCTTAATTAGGGAATCTGCATAGTACCATGTTGGGTAATATCTAGATTTCAGCCTAACTTTTGATTCTATTTCCAAGTGTGTCTCCTGCAAGAATACCACAGCTGATTCTCTATGCTGTAACTCCTTAAATAATCTAAATCTTTTCCCAGGACAGTTTAATCCATTTACATTATAAATTATAAATTGAATTTCTTCCATCTTTCTACTGTTTTTGTTCCCATCTTCCTCTCCTCTTCTCTTTTATATCTCCTCCCTCCTTGCTGAGTGGTGACTTTACTCCCCCTACTCACCCCCCCACCCACCCCTCCCGGTTCCCTCCCCCCAACACCCCTCCCCTTTTTAGGCCTCTAGTTTGCCTATTAATCATTTGTGGGTCTAATCTACACACACCCTTGATTAAACCTTAGGGCTAAACTGCATTCATATGCAGCACTCCCTCCTTCCAACCACCCTACTTACCCTCCATCTATTTATTTCCATTAGCTTTATTTTTCACGGTGCGTGGAGAAGAGGAGAGAGAGAGAAAAAGTTAAAAAAAACAAAAAAAAACAAAAAAAAAAAACACCTCTTTACTCATCCTCATATTCTAACAGTCTGCCAAACTCCTTTCCCCTAACATCCATTTCTCCCTCTTCTTCCCATCCACGGATAATTATGCTATTTAATTCCAGTCTATCGCAAAAGTCTCTCAGGTCCTCTGGAAATCTCAGATATGCTGCAACACCATTCTTCCATCCGATTAAACACTCTGGTTTTCCCCATCTATAGTGTACATTCCGTTCTCTCATCTGCTCAAGTAGAGGTTTCAAAGATCTCCTTCTCCACAAAGTCTCAAGTGATACAGTTGTGGCCAAAATTATTCAACCCCCACTGAAATTGAGTGTTTTGGCCAGTTTGACATTGCTTTTGATCATTCAGTCATCTTGCTTACATTTACATTAAAGAGGCACTTGTAGGTCAGACAAATATAACATAACAGTTATAATGAAATAACCACAAATGTCTTTTCTGTGCTCACAGCATTATCAGTTTTATTCAACCCCCAAGTGACATTCAATCTTAGTACTTAGTACAGCATCCTTTTACAGTTATAACAGCTTTTAAACGTGAAGCATAGCTTGACACAAGTGTCTTGCAGCGATCTACGGGTATCTTCGCCCATTCTTCATGGGCAAAGGCCTCCAGTTCAGTCACATTCTTAGGCTTGCGCACTGCAACTGCTTTCTTTAAGTCCCACCAGAGGTTCTCAATCGGATTTAAGTCTGGTGACTGCGATGGCCACTCCAAAATGTTCCAGCCTTTCCTCTGCAACCATGCTCTAGTGGACTTGGAGGTATGCTTGGGATCATTGTCCTGTTGAAAGGTCCAACGTCTCCCAAGCCTCAGGTGTGTGACGGACTGCATCACGTTTCCATCCAATATCTCCTGGTACTGAAGAGAATTCATGGTACCTTGCACACGCTGAAGCTTCCCTGTACCTGCAGAAGCAAAACAGCCCCAAAGCATGATTGACCCTCCACCATGCTTCACAGTAGGCAAGGTGTTCTTTTCATCATAGGCCTTGTTCTTCCTCCTCCAAACATAGCGTTGATCCATGGGCCCAAACAGTTCTAATTTTGTTTCATCAGTCCACAGAACACTATCCCACAACTTTTGTGGTTTGTCCACATGGCTTTTGGCATACTGCAGTCGACTCTTCTTATTCTTTGGAGACAGCAAGGGGGTACGCCTGGGAGTTCTGGCACGGAGGCCTTCATTACGCAGTGTGCGTCTTATTGTCTGGGCTGAAACTTCTGTACCCACATCTGACAAATCTTTTCTCAGTTCCTCAGCAGTCACACGGGGACTTCTCTCCACTCTACGCTTCAGGTAGCGCACAGCAGTCGAAGTCAGCATCTTCTTTCTGCCACGACCAGGTAGCGTTTCAACAGTGCCCTTTGCCTTGAATTTGCGAATGATGCTTCCTAAGGTGTCTCTTGGTATGTTTAACATCTTTGCAATCTTCTTATAGCCATTGCCCTTCCTGTGAAGAGAAATCACCTCTTCTCTTGTCTTCCTGGACCATTCTCTTGCCTTCACCATGTTTGTAACCACACCAGTAAATGTCTAGAAGGAGCTGAGTATCACAGTCATTTTAAAGCTGCCTAATTGGTGCTTATTATGCTTGATTGCTGCTCGGTGACATCCACAGGTGTTTTCAATACCTGATGGAAAGCACCTGTATGAACCTCTGTTCTTCAGAGTGGTAGTCTTTAAGGGGTTGAATAATTGTGGCAATGAAGAAACCACATAAGAACCATTTACTACTGTATTACATAAACAATTGATGTCATTTTAGTTGCATTTGGGTAGTTACAACGTCCTTGTAGGATTTGATTCTGAATACAATTCCAAATGTACACTATAGTCCCTAAACCCCTTTACAGCATTGGGGGTTGAATAATTTTGGCCACAACTGTAAGTCTGCAAAGATCTGGATATTCATTTCTCCATACTTGTTTTCCCTTTGATCCTTCTTCAAATCTCCTCCTTATCCCCATACCCGTGCAGATAAGCAATTGTATCTCTTGGTTTTTCCTTCTCCTTGCCTTGGTAGAACTTTCCTGATCTATAGACTCCCTCCAACTTAACTAACGTTGTTTCAGGTCTATCCAGAATGGAGTTAAAAATTTTACAAACGGTTTCTCTCACTTCTTCTCCTTTAGGTTACAAGGAGTCCCAGAAATATTTAAAGTTGTTTCTCCTGTCTCTGTTTTCTTGTACTTCCATCTTATACAGCAATTTTTTCTGAATGTTCCCAATAGTAGCAATCCTTTTTCCTAAATCTACGATGTTTTGGGTACGATTAACTTTTTCCTCCGTTTCTTCCACTCTCGATAGCAGATGCCTCAAATCCTGTCGTATGTTTGTCGTTTCTTGCTTTAAGGCTTTTTCCAGGTTTTTAAACATTTCTGCCATTTCTTTTATTCGGTACTTGTAAATCATTTTCCAGATCTTTCCTCTCTATGTTTTCTAACTTTTGTTGACTACTATTATTCAGGCCCAACGATAATCTAGGGCTGTTTTCCAGGCTGATTTCCATTTCCCCTTTATCATTTCCACCTTGAGACCTTTCTGGTGTCACATTCCCCTGGGACGTATATTTTTTTAATCATACCCGTCTGGGACCCTTTAAGTCCACTTCCTTTGGCACTCTTATTCTTCATCTCTCCTGTATATTTATTTCTCTTTAATCATCCTGAGGGAGACTTTAGGTTATATATTAGGGTACCAGCCTTGGTCTGTTCTTTCTCAGTTAACCCTTCCTTGCCTCTTCTCTTCCCAAGCCAGTAACCTCTTTCTTCCAGATATCTTAACACCCCCCCCCCCCCCCCCCCCAGGAATCTCCCTGTTCTCCTTTAAGGGATTTTTAAATAATTTCTCACACAGTCCATGACACCATGAATTCATATTTTACTTATCGGCTTAGTCCATCTTCACTCACCCTCCATGTAAATTCTCCTGTGAGCTGGCCCCAGACCACTGCTGTCCACCTCTCTCTCCTGGGATGTGTCTCAGGGGGGATTCCTACGGGGTCCCAGCAGTCCTCTGCCGTCTGCTGTTTGATATCCGACTGCTGCCTCCGCTGCTTCTGCTGCCCGGCAGGTTAGAGATTAAACCGGCTTGTTCCTCTTCTCTGAACGCCGGCCGGCTTCTCCCCTTCCCAATGCTCCTTTGCGGCTGACCACGTGGTCATGCCGCGTCACTTAGTCACCTCGGAAACCGCACCTCCGTCTCTCAGGTCGCCGGGAGATAGTCTCCTATGGATCGGGGCCGACTACTGCTCCTGCCCCTCTCCCTGTTCCAGCATCCCACATCCCAGGCTCGGCTGACTCAGGTAGGGCTCCACGCACCGCTACATGAGGGTTCACAGGGTGGTGGCTATGGAGGTTTGCCGAAGAGCACTCACAGCGTGCTCTCCTGCGCCGCCATGCTCAGGCTCCGCCCCCCCCACGAAATTCCTTTGATATTAAAAGTAGAACTAAAGGCACTTTGTTTTTCATCTTGGATAGAATAAGGGAGGGTTATAACCCTGTCAAATTTTTTTTAACCATCTGTGTTGCACTGTGGATGTTTTCCTTCACTTCCAGTCCCATAGTGAAAAGGAAGTGAGAAGAAATCCCTCCAAAGTGAAGGAATCCCTGTCCTTCGAGTCACCAAAACTAGGTACATATTGGAAGATTTCCCCTCTATTCCTGATCTAGGGGCAAACCCAAAATTTGAGATCTTACTTTCACTTTTGATAAAAAGGTAAAAGACGACAGAGGGTGAAAAAACAGGAAACAGAACAGGGACACAGACAATCCCTCACTCTATCCAAAGCAAAAAAAAAAAAGCTATGCCTTTAGATATACGTTTATCGTACAGTACAGAACACAGACAATTTATTCAAGCACCATGAATGTCCCAAAGCAATAGAAGGGGGGCAACGACTGGGCAAATGAGCGCTGCCAAAAGGCCTAAGAAACAGGGTTAAAACGCTGTTCAGGTTCAGATTGCACTTGCAGCTGAAAGCGGCATCCACAGAAGATTGGAAAAATTTAACAAATTTAAAAGTAAGCACAGAAGACAAGGTGGTGGCCTTAGAGGCTTGGCACCTAAAGGCCCAGGATACATCAACAGGGTTGCTTGAAAGGGCACTAAAGGCAGGAGAAGGCATTGTTTATAAATCCTTTATGAACTGTGCATTGATGGATTTTAAATCAGAGTGCCCCCTCTGTGAGGTCCACTAGAAAGAGGCAAGGGAAAAAAAAAAAAAAAAAGAAGGGGATTGCCTTGGGCGCTACACAACCTTGTCGTGTAACTTTGAGGAAATGTTCTTTACTGGAAAGGGCTGCCAATTCATAAATATGCCTGGCACATGTTCGCGATCAAACAGGTTAGATGTCTGTGTACCAGATTCTTGCTAGAAAAATCCCAGTCTTCCTCTCTTGCTATATTTTGTGGACCAGGCAAGGTACAAAGCTCCGCGGAGGGAAAGCATAAACTAGCCTTAACTGAGACCAGGGGATAATGAACATCCAAGGCCAGAGCTAGAAGATCCCCAGTGTTGGTTACAAACACAAAAAGGTTGTTGTATCTGGAGGCTAAGGTGTCCCTCCCCAAACTACTCCCCAGCCTGAGACTTGATCTGTTGTATAAACTTTCCAATTGTCGGTAAGGATTTTCCCCACTGTTAGACTGCGAGTTAATGTTAAACAGTGATCACCAGAACAAGGACTTTGGGAGGATAGAAGCAAGGGAAGATCTAGGGAAAGAGCCTGCTTTTTCAATGCTAATAGAATGTTTAGTTGGAGCGTTCCTGAATCAAACTGGGCAAAAGGCACTGCCACGAAGGAGGCCACCAATAGGCACAGACTCTCATGGAAAATCTCTCTAGGATTTCTTTTTGATCTCAGTTGTTGAGCGAAAGCTTTAACAAAGCTTTTCTGGAAGAAAGGCCTTTGCCTGGGAAGTATCCATGATCAGACCCTAGTATTCTAGATAGAGCGGGTGCTGGAGAGTTTTTTTTATATGTTGGTCACTCAGCCAAAGGCCTGAAGCAGTTGAATTTTCTTTTGGACATTTGTTGGGAGTTGTAATGCAGATAAATACTTCAAGAGAAGGTCATTTAGATAGTCTGTCACCTAGATGCCCTGAACTGTGAGTGGGGTGTTAAGATCTTTGTGAACACCCTGGGAGCAGAAGACAGGCCTAAAGACAGTGCAAACAAACTGAAAGTGTCTGTCTGCCACCACAGTAGAAATCAAAGTGGTAAGTCAATGGAAACGTATAGGTAAGCGTCTTGGATGTCCATGGATGTCATATGTTCCCCTTTGTTGCAGATTCCATATGAAACCTTGGAATGTGAAGGAATTTGCGGAGGGATATTAAGTCTACAACAGGACAGATACATCAATTGGGTTTTGGCACCACGAAAAGACTTGAGTAGAATCCCTTGAACCTGTCCTGTAGGAGAAATAGTACAACTCCTCCTTGAGACAAGAGGTGACCTTTTGCAAATCTGATTGTCCTTTTTTGACAGTGTGTGAAGCCATAACATCAGGTATACGCAAGGAGGGAAATTAAATCTTTCACTGCCTCCTACAACACCCCCGCTGGGTCTTGTTTAGGTTTCCCATGTCTACCTTTTATAAGAGGTAGTTCCACTTCCAACTCCTCGAGCACTGCCTCTGGGTCCTCTTCACTCTCCACTATGCCTACTTCCAGAATCCAACTCAGGTACAGATGGTAGGAGTGGAAAATAAGTCTGGCACTTCTGGGCTCTAGGCAGTGATGGCTGAATTAAGGCTGGTAGTTGTCAGATTTTTCTACAACTATGTCAGAATTTCTCCGAGTTGCTCAGATAGGCCACTTGCTGCATATCTGAAATAGAGCTAGAATCTAATGCAGAGACCAGCATTAAACGGCCTTGCTCCTGTGCAAGGGAAGCAATGTCACGGAGTGGTTTGAGCACTTTGCAGGCCATTAGCACAGTGAATGTTTACCTGAGCTATTCCCACGTTTCTTCTGTGCCTGGTCTGGTGTCCAAAGAAGGATACATGGCAACAGAGGTGTTGAATGCCCTGTAGTAATTCCCCATGCCAAGAGGACAGAAGGAAGTGTCCGAGTACCTTAAGAGCTCTGGGTGAAAATTGGTGGCAACAGTGAGCCCTGTAGTATGATGTAACACCTAGTAATCTGAATGGTGAAAATTTTACCACCACGTTTGATTTTATTCACTTGAGTGTTTTTACTTTCAAACAATTCCTGGTTTTCTTATTAGTGTCTCCTGAACAGTATTCTTTGATTAAAAGTGTAAACTGAAATCGAATTAAATTGAAAATGAATGTCAGATTGCAAAAGATAGCACGACAAAACCCCCCAAAAATTCTTCAAATATATTAATAGTAATAAGGTTCGGTCCGAGCATGTAGGCCCTTTACAAAATAATCTAGAGTGGGTGACTGGGGTCAAAGAGAAGGCACATTTATTAAATACCTTCTTAAGCTCTGTGTATACAAAGGAGCATGGAGGAGCTCTTGTCCATAATGGCATAGTATTGACACAGCTCCAGATGATCCACATTGGCTCAGAATTGATACGATCCAAAAATATTTAGAAAGAATAAAAAGGGGAATAAAGCACCTGAACGGCATACACCCACAGGTCCTTAAAGAATTGAGTTCTGTCATTTCAAAGCCATTTCTAATTCTTAGGGACTCTAATGACTGGCATAGCACAACTGGCCAATTTGGTGCTAATATATATATTGGAGAATTTAATAAAAGACCACATAGATGAGTACTTGCTAGAAAAAAATATTTTAGGCAACAGACAGCATGGATTCACGAAAGACAGAAGTTGTCAAACAAATCTGATTTCTTTTTATAAGAAGGTGAGCAAAACCTTGGACAGAGAGGGGTGGCTGTAAATGTGGTATACTTTGATTTTGAAACCGCGTTTGACAGTTCCCCACACACGGCTAATGTGTAAGGTAAAGTTTACAGGCTTGGAAAAATCCATATGTAAATGGATAGAAAACAGGCTAAAAGATCGTATTCAGAGAGCAGTGGTTAATGATTCATACTCTGAATGGTCTAGGGTTGTCAGTGGTGTACCCCAAGGCTCAGTGTTGGGATCCTTACTTTTTAATACATTTATAAATGATATAGAGTCTGGGATTATAAATACCATTTCAGTCTTTGCAGATGATACCAAGTTATGCAGTGGAATAACGTCCTTACAGGATGTCTTCAACTTACAAGCGGACCTCAATGCACTGTTTAATTGGGCAACTATGCAGCAAATGAGGTTTAATGTTGATAAATGTAAGGTTCTGCACTTGGGGACTAAGAATATGCATGCATCATACATACTAGGGGGGGTACACAACTGGGGGAATCAGTGGTGGAGAAGGATCTGGGAGTTCTGGTAAATCACAAGCTTAATAATGGCATGCAATGCCAAGCTGCGGTTTCTAAAGCGAGCAAAATCCTCTCTTGTATTAAAAGAGGTATAGACTCCAGAGAGATCTATTACCCCTGAACAAATTAGTAAGACCTCATCTGGAATATAAAGTTCAATTTTGGGCACCAATTCACAAAAAACATTGGTGAACTGGAGAAAGTACAGAGAAGGGCAACCAAACTGATAAGAGGCATGGAGGAGCTCAGATATGAGGAAAGATTAGAGGAACTGAATTTATTCTCTCTTGAGAAGAGGAGATTAAGGGGGGGGATATGATCAACATGTATAAATACATCAGTGGTTCATATAGTGAACTCTGTGTAGTTATTCACCCTGAGGTCATCACAAAGGACAAGGGGGAACTCTTTACGTCTGGAGGAAAAGAAATGTAATCTTACTGTGAAGAAAACTTTCTGTGTTTTGGAGAACTGTGAAAATGTGGAATAGACTACCTCAAGAGTTGGTTCTGGCCAGCTCAGCTGATTGCTTAAAAAGGCCTGGATTCTTTCTTGGATACACAGAATATAACTGGATACTAACATTTATAGGTAAAGTTGATCCAGGGAATATCAGCTTGCCTCTCGGGGGATCAGGAAGGAATTTTTTCCCCTGCAGGAGCAAATTGGATCATGCTTTGCTGGGTTTTTTGCCTTCCTCTGGAACAACTCTGGGTGTAGGATAACTTTTTTTTTAATGGTTGAACTGGATGGACTTTTGTCTTTTTTCGGCCAGAATATGTAATATTTTAAGAAGTGGCGATATTAAAAGGCCAAGTTCACCTCTGAAACAGCTTACATGTTAACACCTGTATTTAAAGGTGTATGTAACATGTTCCTAACCCCTCACCCTGAGCGACCCCCCTTCTCTGTGGCAGTTGTCGCATTTAAAATTGCAGCGGATTTGTGGGCCTCTGCCCATACAGCTACGTCATTCATTCGCAGATATTGGTGAATGAATTACAAGTCCTGTCTGCCACCATGGCAGACGGCTTGTAGTTCTCAATGGACTAATAGTGCACTGACCAGCACACTTGTAGTTCATTATATTGTCCTCCAGATCTCTAAATGAAAGCCTGTACAGAGACTCCATTGATCGCAGGTGAAATCCTTTGCAAAAAAGCATTTATTATTTTTCCCTTAAACGTGAACTTGACCTATAAAAGTGATTGTAAGCCCTCATCATGTCAAACAAGCCAGTTTAAAATAGAAATGAAAGTAAAAACATTTGTGTATAGATAAGAAAAAATTCCCCATTTTTTTACAATTGATCACATTTCCCCTATTCTCAGCTGCCTGAGTTGAGAGGAGAAACAACGGGACACTGATCTTCCCAGTGAAAGGCTGTGCAGGTGGACCGTGTCAGGGTAAGTGAGATCACTGGAGAGCATGCAGAGTTCCCCGCATCCTGGCATAGCTAGAGAACTGACCAGCTTAGCATAATCAGTTTTAATTGGAAAGTAGAGGGACTTGGCAGGAACATTAAGGATTTCACACAAAAGGAAAGCAATAAAAAGAACAGGATAGTTTTTCCACACAAGTACATGGTACAGCAGGCTCATATCAGGAATCTGAAATGCTGGGTTTACATATTCTTTAAGTCTCATACTTACTAAAGGGCTACAGTAACAGTCAGATAACAGACAAACCTGTCTTACTTCTCCATGCTGCTGATCTATGTAAGGGTCCGAGCTTTGCCCGTCATGGTAGACATACCCCCAAGAGTCTTCAGGATCTGGGAACCAAAGGAAAGGACCACTTGCCCTGCTCCGGGAACCATAGGAATGGTCTACTTGCCCTGGACCTGTTAGAGCCCTGAAGCAAACTACATGTGCTGCAATTATCAAAGTGAGCAACCAAGCAGGATCCAGTGCCTGAAGCAACACTACAGGCTGTCCCAACAGCAAAGATTTTACTGAGGGTGCACTGCTTCTATTGTTGTAGAAGGCAGTGAAGAGGTTGATTGAAGAATTTGAAGTAAATAAGAGCCAAGTGCAGAAATGTCTCAATAAGGGTGAGGTCCATCAACTACAGGACACTAGCAAGTACTAGCAGGACACTGGGGTCTTACAGAGTGGGGTAGGGTAAAATGGCTACACCAAAGGGGGGTGTATCCGAAAGGTTTTCCATTGTCCAGTCACCAGAAGGTAGCAGCCTACAACTCAGGGTCTTTAAATATCCAGACTGTGTTCTGTACTTACGATTAGAATAAAATGGCTTGATAAAATGTGAAAAGGCTTTGCATCTCTGAGTAGAGAGAAGATGTCTGATGATTACAGATATGCACTGCATGGGATTTTGCTCAGTTTTCAAGTTCAAACATACACTATATTGCCAAAGTATTGGGACGCCTCTTTTTACATACAGATGAACTTTAAATGGCATCCCAGTCGTAGTCCATAGGGTTCAATATTGAGTTGGCCTTTGCAGCTATAACAGCTTCAACTCTTTCGGGAGAGCTATCCACAAGGTTTAGGAGTGCGTCTATGGGAACGTTTAACCATTCTTCCAGAAGCGCATTTGTGAGGTCAGGCACTGATGTCGGACAAGAAGACCTGACTCGCAGTCTCCGATCCAATTCATCCCAAAAGGTGTTCTAACGGGTTGAGGTCAGGACTCTGCAGGCCACTCAAGTTCCTTCACCCGAAACTCACTCATCCAAGTCTTTATGGACCTTGCTTTGTGCACTGGTGCGCAGTCATGTTGGAACAGGAAGGGGCCATTCCCAAACTGTTCCCACAAAGTTGGAAGCATGAAATGGTCCAAAATGTCTTGGTATGCTGACACCTCAGAAGTTACCGTCACTGGAACTAAGGGGCCAGGCCCAACCCCTGCAGGACAACCCCAACACCATAATCCCCCTCCACTAAATTTACACTTGGCACAATGCAGTCAGGCAAGTACTGTCCTCCTGGACATGTCCATTGGATTGCCATACAGAAGCGTGATTAGTCGCTTCAGACAACAAGTCTCCATTGCTCTAGAGTCCAGTGGCAGCGTTCTTTACACCACTGCATCCAACGCTTTGCATTGCACTTGGTGATGTAAAGCTTGGATGCAGCTGCATGGCAAGGAAACCATTCCATGAAGCTCTTTACGCACCACTGTTGTGCTAATCTGAAGGCCACACAAAGTTTGGAGGTCTTACGCTATTGACCCTACAGACAGTTGGTGACTTCTGCGCACTTAAGCATGTGCTGACCCTGCTCTGACATTTTATGAGCAGCTGTTCCCAGTTGCTTCTACTTTATATTACCACTAACAGCTGACTGTGGAATATTTAGTAGCAAGGAAATTTCACGGATGGATTTGTTGCACAGGTGGCAACCTATCACGGTACCACGCTTGAATTCACTGAGCTCCTAAGAGCGACCCATTCCTTTCACAAATGTTTGTAGAAGCAGCCTGCATGCCTAGGTGCTTTATTTTATACACCTGTGCCCATGAGGTGAGGTGACTGAAAACACTTGAGTCCAATGATTTGGAGGGTTGCCCCAATACTTTTGGAAATAGTGTACTTACGCAGTCTGGAAGACAACAGTTATATACATTGGCATACAGTGGGGCAAAAAAGTATTTAGTCAGCCACCAATTGTGCAAGTTCTCCCACTTAAAAAGATGAGAGAGGCCTGTAATTGGCATCATAGGTAGACCTCAACTATGAGAGACAAAATGAGAAAAAAAATCCAGACAATCACATTGGCTGATTTGGAAAGAATTTATTTGCAAATTATGGTGGAAAATAAGTATTTGGTCAATATGAAAAGTTCATCAATACTTTGTTATATATCCTTTGTTGGCAATGACAGAGGTCAAACTTTTCCTGTAAGTCTTCACAAGGTTGGCACACACTGTTGCTGGTATGTTGGCCCATTCCATGCAGATCTCCTCTAGAGCAGTGATGTTTTGGGGCTGTCGCTGGGCAACACGGACTTTCAACTCCCTCCAAAGGTTTTCTATGGGGTTGAGTTCTGGAGACTGGCTAGGCCACTCCAGGACCTTGAAATGCTTCTTACGAAGCCACTCCTTCGTTGCCCGGGCGGTATGTTTGGGATCATTGTCATGTTGGAAGACCCAGCCACGTTTCATCTTCAATGCCCTTGCTGATGGAAGGAGGTTTGCACTCAAAATCTCACGATACATGGCCCCATTCATTCTGTCCTGTACATGGATCAGTTGTCCTGGTCCCTTTGCGGAGAAACAGCCCCAAAGCATGATGTTGCCACCCCCATGCTTCACAGTAGGTATGGTGTTCTTTGGATGCAACTCAGCATTCTCTCTCCTCCAAACACGACAAGTTGTGTTTCTACCAAACAGTTCTATTTTGGTTTCATCTGACCATATGACGTTCTCCCAATCCTCTTCTGGATCATCCAAATGCTCTCTAGCAAAGTTCAGATGGGCCCGGACATGTACTGGCTTAAGCAGGGGGACACGTCTGGCACTGCAGGATCTGAGTCCCTGGTGGCATAGTGTGTTACTGATGGTAGCCTTTGTTACGTTGGTCCCAGTTCTCTGCAGGTCATTCACTAGGTCCCCCCGTGTGGTCGTGGGATTTTTGCTCACCGTTCTTGTGATCATTTTGACCCCGCGGGGTGAGATCTTGCGTGGAGCCCCAGATCGAGGAAGATTATCAGTGGTCTTGTATGTCTTCCATTTTCTAATTATTGCTCCCACAGTTGATTTGTTCACACCAAGCTGCTTGCCTATTGCAGATTCAGTCTTCCCAGCCTGGTGCAGGTCTACAATTTTGTTTCTGATGTCCTTTGACAGCTCTTCGGTCTTCACCATAGTGGAGTTTGGAGTGTGACTGTTTGAACTTGTTATCAGTATAAAAGACACCTGTCCACCTCTTCAAACAGGTGCCATTGATACAGGCAATGAGTGCAGGACAGAGGAGCCTCTTAAAGAAGGTACAGGTCTGTGAAAGCCAGAAATCTTGCTTGTTTGTAGGTGACCAAATACATATTTTCTACCATAATTTGCAAATAAATTCTTTCCAAATCAGCCAATGTGATTGTCTGGATTTTTTTTCTCATTTTGTCTCTCATAGTTGAGGTCTACCTATGATGCCAATTAACAGGCCTCTCTCATCTTTTTAAGTGGGAGAACTTGCACAATTGGTGGCTGACTAAATACTTTTTTGCCCCACTGTATGCATCCCTGGCGCATCGTAGTGTGTGAATGCTGTTCAAGGTCTAAAAACCAACTCTGGCCTATCAATGTATTATGTATAGCCTTCGATTTATTAAAAAACAATGAATTAACCTTCTCACACACAAACAAAAAACATGCATAAGACAGTCTTACCCTTTTTAGAGTCGTGATCATATCTGTGTGTTTCTGAGCATGTTGCATGGTAATCTGGAGAGAAGCCAACTCATCCAAAGCAATAATACATCTGTTTACATCCTGGAAAAAGACCCAAAATGCTCAAGGACAATAGGTAACATACATGACTAAGAAATGACAACAGTGATAATGTGGATAATCATTAGATAAAACCAAGGACAGATATTTCTGTACTAGAACTTCTGGCATTAACCACACCAGGCCATCTGTTAAGGTCTGCCAAATAGAAAGCACACATTTCACTCCCTAACCATTCCAAATAAGTTATAAATCAAAGTATGATAAAGAAAATGGTAATCGTGTTCAATTACTGTCTTCAGTAGGAGTCGAACAGAGGTTGGAGAATCCACAAATGGGAAGATATCTGGTCTCTACCTGGCTGATTTTGTTGCTAAAACTTGAAGGCTAGGAACATGTTACACCTATATTTAGGGTGTAACATAACATGATCCAGCTCCTGTCCTCCTCTCTCCTTGGCTCTGTGACAGCGAGTGGGGGATTTCCCCTCCCTCCCCCCCGCACTGTAAAATTTTAAATCAGCACAGCAGCCGCATCAAAGATCTGTGAGTGAAGAAACTAGAAGTCTCGTCTGCCACCGCAGCAGACGGCTTGTAGTTCTCAATGGACTACGAGCATGGTGATCCATGTACCTCTCCCACATCTTTCAAACTGCAATGCTTTTCAGGCTCTTGTAGGAAAAAAATAAAATGCACAATTTTTCCTGGAAAATATGTACATTATTTTTTAACAAATTCAATACCAGGCAATTTTACACCTTCCCGCCCAGGCCAGTTTTCAGCGCTCTCACACTTTGAATGACAATTGCGCAGTCATACAACATTGTACCCAAACTAAAATTTTATCATTTTCTTCACACAACTAGAGATTTCTTTTGGTGGTATTTAATCATTGCTGGGGTTTTTATTTTTTGCTAAATTAACAAAAAAAAAGACCAAACATTTTGAAAAAAAAAAACCATGTTTTTCTTTGTTTCTGTTATAAAAGTTTGCAAATAAATAATTGTTCTTCATAAATTTAGGCCAAGATGTATTCTGCTACATGTCTTTAGTGAAAATAACCCATATTAGGATGTATTATTTAGTTTGTAGGAAAGTTATAGAGTTCACAAACTATGGGATATATCTGAATATTGATCAATCCTGAAGTACTGACAGCCAATCTAATTTCTTGAGGTCCAAGAATGTCAGAACAGTACAGATATCCCCCAAATGACCCCTTTTTGCAAAGTAGACAGTCCGACGTACTTTATAAGAGGCAATGCGAGTTTTTTGAAGTTGTATTTTTTTTGTCATAATTTTTCGGAAAATAAAAAAAATGAGTTTCACTATTTTTTTTTTTTTACATATTGTCACCGGTGCAGTACAGCGTCATCATATAACTGGCATGGCGGTGATCAGGAACACTGACTGGTGACAGTATGAAAAAAAAAAATATTTTTTTTTTTCTTTTTTTTTTCATATTTCACTATGACCAAAGTAGTACAATGTTACCATAGTAACATTGTACTACTTTGGGGAAGTGATCAGTATTTTTTTTTTTCTTTACACAATTTGCTTATAGCAAAGAATTACTTTGCTATAAGCAAGCATTTACCTGAATGACAGATTCATTCAGATTTTTTTTTTTTTTTTTGTGTGCGCGCGCTTAGCTGCGATTTGGCCACAGCTAATCACATGACATGTGCATGTGATTAGCTGTGACCATTCACAGCTAGACACTAGTATACAATGGATGGCATGAATGAAGCCATCCATTGTATACAACTGTCATGTGACCTGCTGTGATTGGTCACAGCAGGTCACATGGTACCGGCAACGGGGGCCCGATACTCAGATGTGTCATCGGCCGTGTCCGAGGTACACGGCCGGTGACAGATCGCGCAGGAGCGCATCCTGCGCATGTGCGAGAGGACGCCATATGGTGTCCACCCGGAACGCTGATGACATTTGCCGGCCGCCATTCGGCCATAGGGCAGGTGGCAAATGGTTAAAAAGGTGAACTTATTCTTTAAAGCCAAGCAATACAGCTATGTAGAGGATTCACTTGATTCTACCTAGAACTACATTTTTTTTTATACCAAGCACCATCACCCTTACAGAATGCAAAAATCATTTAAAACAAGTATGTTAAAAGGTATTGTCCACTCAAAATAAAACACTCAGTTTTGAAATTAAGGAAAAGACTGAGACCCCTTTGTCTTAACCAGAAAAAAAAAAAAAAAAAAAAAGGTCTTGTAAACTCTATAGTATTGCAAGATCATCATAGCTTAAGTGCACCTTGTCATAAATTGATATTTGTACTCCTTGTAAATTTCCTATGCAGTTTACTGAATTCGGTACACAGACCCCTGGAGTATAAGCCCAACCTATGACTGTTTAAGAAAACCTCAGCAAAATCCAATGGACAGCGCTTATAGCAGGCATCACTTATTGGACTGCAATTTGGACAGAGCCTCTGTCTCAACCAGACAACTGCAGTTGCGCCATTTAGGATCCGGTTTTTTCCTCAACCTCTACTGCTGTTATGATCAGAGCAGTGCGGAGAGCAGGAGGTAGGACAATTCTGGACTGACTGTGGGAGGCACAGCACTGAAAGAAAGGCAGGAGTGGGAGCTGCCAGGGTTAGCTTTTCAAGTGAACCTGCAGGTCATGGTATCATGAATGCTGCTGCCAGACTCATCCACCTTACCAACCATTCCATATCTGCCTTCCCTCTCTCCCAATCCCTCCGCTGACTTCCCATTGCCCAACGAATAAAATTAAAAACATTACCATATAAAGCCATTTATAACTGCCCCAAATATCACCCAAACAGTTTTCTCTGCTCCTCCCACGACGGTCTCTAGCTCCCTTGTCTCCTCCTCCCATGCTCGTCTCCAGGACTTCTCCTGAGCCTCCCCCATCCTCTGGACCTCTCTACTGCAATCTATCCGACCATCGCCTACTCTGCCCACTTTTAGGCGATCTCTGAAAACCTCTCTCAGGGAAGCCTATCCTGCCTTCAGCTAATAACCAAATCTTTTATTTCTCCTATCAGTTCATCCCCCGCAGTTATTACCTTTTGTACCACCAGTCCCTCCCTCTTAGATTGTAAGCTCCAAGGAGCAGGGCTCTCCTAACCCTCTTGCATTGAACTGTACCGTTGCTGTATTATCTCCCTTTATATTATAAAACGCTGAGGGGGGTTGAGAACACTGCTGTGAATAAATGGGGAGTGATGTGAAGGGGGTCTGAGAGCACTACACTGAAGGGAAAACAGATGTGAATAGGGAGACTGTGGACACCGATATAAGAACAGAATTGTGATATAGGAGGAAAGGGCTGTCATCGCACAAAAAATGCATTTCGGACCACTGCTGGAAGAAACTTTTGCTGAAAGTACCTGTAAAATCCTCTTCTTGGGGTCCATTGAGGTACATATACAGTCAGGAGTAATAGAAACATATAGCCAGCAAGGTAGGCAGGTCAACCTACATAACTGTCTCCATATATAAAGGGTTATAACCAAGCATAAAGCAAAACAAAAAACAGCAGTATGAACAGATTGTATAGAGGCAGTTGTAAATAAACCTATGCAGAGTAGTTTATATTGTTTAAAATTAGGTGCAAAATTTTAAACCTTAGTCAAAAAATGAAACCTTGCAAGGTAAACAGACATACAAAAGACAACAGTCAATAAAATAAGCAGTCACTGGCATGTGTTGACAGCCAATTCCACTACTGCTGATCTGATTGGAAATAAACCCCAAATGGTGGTACATAGAGCCTCTAATTTAGATGATTTGTTAGTGCATTCAGAATACCAGAAACAAAATCGTCAAAAAATTGGCTAACCAAACTCTCCAACTTTACAAGAATGTACCCTTGTGGTCATTGCCAATTTTGCCCATGTTGAAAAAAGTCAAATGTTCACCAGAGTGGACAAAGCAAGGTTATTTGAAGTTAGAAGCTTTATAAACTGTTCTACCTGTAGGGTTATATACATGTTGGAATGTCCATGCAGTATATTCTACATTGAAAAATCCAAAAGACCCTTGCAGGTCCGCATTGGTGAGCATTTGAGAGACAATAAAAGAAAAAGGTAACCGCACTGAAAAGGAGAGAAAAAAATCCTCCTCTAGCACTACACTTCAAGGAGGTACATGGAGGTAAAGTTGCTGGCTTAAACATGAAAAGGTATCTTTTTCCTTAAATTGTCCCCTAGACGTGGGGACTTTGATAGGGTTTTACTTCAAAAAGAAAAATTTTGGATTTATACATTGGGAACACTTGTCCCTAGAGGCCTTAATACAGAACTTAATTTTGGGGCACTCCTGGACTAGTCTAACGGATACGTAATTGATTTGGATGAACCCTAGATTTGGTCAGATGCTCAATCTCCTTTACAGACTGATTGTTTCTTAAAGCTTGTCTAGTCCAAACTTTTTATTGTGCCATGCCCTTTTCTTTCCCTCTTTTCCCCGTCTGGGAATAAATGTAATGACATGTACTTCAGTCGTGATTTTATTTTTTTATTATCCTGTAGTGATGGCAATCTAATACAAGAGGGTGCAGTGCAAGCATTATTAGATGTGCAATGGCAACTTAAACCAGCACTTAACTGACCCCTCCTTGTTCTAATGAAGTCTGCGGTGATTGGCGGATGAAACGCATCAATGTAGTGACGTCACCGCTCCCAGATGCAATGTCCACAGGCATCCTTACATGTTTGTGAAGAAGCAAGGCCAACTTGGAACCACATGTGCAATGCCTTAAACACCGCAATACCTCTCTAATTGCTTTACCTAGGAGTCATACTGCCAGCGGTATCCGGACTTTACCCATGGGTAATAACGCAGCCTGACGCAGACAGCATTCAGTGGAAGCTCACAGAGCTCAGTTAATGATTACCAAGATTTGGAGTGTCAAATACGCTTCTGGTGAGTGATCCACCTATGATCTTCTATGCAAACTATATATCTTTACCGTCCATCCTTGCTGGAATTGTCTGTCATAGTTTGACTGTTGAGCTGTTGTGTCATCCCATTAAAGTAACACACAGGTCTTATATTACCTGCGCACAGCTGGATTAGCTGCAACCTTTTCCCAACTCTATGGTGGGACATGTTGTGGAAATCTCTAGGACACCACCTTACATATTTGTAGGATTACCTAATTCAAGTTCATAATTATACTTGCTGGATTGTGCCTGTCACTTGGACTGCCTTCGATGTTTGTTGCATACTTTGCAGTCATGCCCGACTGACTCTGCTGTGTCCCATAGACCGGCTATATGATCTCCAGAACTGGAAGTATCGGAACGATTCTACTTTATTACCACAGGGCAACTGTAATTTATACAGGTCTAATCCACTCTAGTATATGTGATCACCTACGACCAAGGACATTGTTTTGTAGCGCCACCGGTAATGGTGGCATTATTGCCTTTACTATGTCCATTATACCTACATCATGTTTTTGCTTTCATCTTTTGGCTTTCAGTAAAGTTTATGCTCTCAATCAGTGGCATTCATTTGAGCACCTGTGTGGCTCTTTCCTGCTTTAATTAACACTACTGACTGCCTGTTGACATTGCAGTCCGGACTGCTTATTTTATTGACGGTTGTGTTTTTTATGTCTGTTTACCTTGCAAGGTTTCATTTTTTGACTAAGGTTTAAAATAAAAAAAAGTTTTATACCCAATTTTAAAAACAATATAAAACTACTCTGCTTGGGTTTATACTGTCAGGAGGACTGGAAAATGGCAAACAAAACCATAGACCAGGCTAGAGTAATGCCTCCCACTACTAGTATTCTTCAGGTTTTATGGCGAGACCGCACCAAAATCATAATCCTAGGTCCAGTTTTACGGTGAGTATAGAGAGTACAAAAATCCTATTTTTTATAGATGACTTAGGTAGATAAAGTCTTTCAAGTTTGAGACAACCAAAAAAAACAAAAAAGACAAAAAAGACAAAAAAAAAAACAAAAAAAAAAAAAACAGTCCAACTGAGGGGAATTAGCAACGCAGCAAACAAGCTAACAGCCCCCACGCCCCAAAAAAAAAAAAAAAAAAAAAAAAAAAAAACAACCAGGGATTGCCAAAGCTCAACAGCTACCTGAAGTTACCTCTGCATTCTAACAAAATTGCCCACCTGCCATAAGTTACAGAACCGGTTATCAACAGATCAGGTGATAGCGTCGTAAATCTAAGAAATAGTTGTAGGATGCCAAAAAAAGTTTTTAAGAAGCACTTACAGATCTAGTAGTGTGCCTTGACGGAAAATGGTGGAACCCAATCCTTGAGACCACAGGTTTAGATGACAGTTTGCCTGAGTCACAGATAAGACTGTCAGCCCAAAGTACTGTACATGTAGAAAATGGAGGGAAATTTACTTTTGGTGAACTGGTCTATAAAACAGAACAATGAGAATTTGCAGAATGTCCTCCTCTGCAAGGCAGATGAGGAAGTTTTAATGGCAGATGAGGAAGTTTTAATGGCAGGAGAAGCATAGATTAGGACTGACCCCACAAAGCCACCAAAGTATCCAGTGCTTCTGCTAGAATATCCATGTACCTGGAGACAAATCTGTCCAATTTGTCACTGAACATGGAGGTGCACATCCTGCATCCCTCACCTGCAACACAAGTACTGGCACTGCTGGCTAGGGAGGTCCACCTGCTAATTGTCTATGCCTGGGATATATACAGCTGACAAGGCTGGAATTTGAAGTCTGCCCAGGACAGGATTTCATTTATCTTTTGATGCAGCGAGACTTCAGGTTCTTCATTGTCTGACTGAACCTGGATCAGATAACCCTACATAAGCTGGTTCAACACTGCGGTAAGAGCAGCATACCCCAGACATTGCGCCACCGCATGGAGCGGCGGCCATCTTTGTACACCTTTATGGTCAGTTTGTCTTTCTTTCTTTTGGATCAATAAATTTTCATTTAAACGGTATCACACCATCCTGGCTTTTTTTCTTGGGACCCTGTTGAGTTCATTACTTGCAGAGTCTCCTAGGGGACAGCCGAGTGGTGCTTTAGTGTGGCAACACATGATCCATAAGAAGATATTTTGGACGGACCGCTGTACTCAGATGATGACCTTATCCATCTATGGGACCATTTCGCTTGGATATCGGGACACCATCTATATGCATATTTGGATTATGCATCTGGTGAGTGCATGATTCAATTACTCTGATCACCGGAAGACGCACGTTTTTCAGTCACCGTTTATTACTTAAGGACTCACTTTGCCTTTATACACAGTTTTTGGCATTTTGTTATCACTGTATTTATGTACGTTTTATATCATATATGTATGTTTTATACCATACTGCACTTTAGCGCTGCGCCCCCTTCTTTGCATGTTTATTATAGTCTTTTGGTACTTATTGGCGCATAGCAGCTTTTTCATCTAGCGCTCACTTTTATATTTATCTTTTGAGTATCCCAACATTGGTGTCAGTGGAGGGTGGAGGAATAGTGCCCCATCATTGGTGTCAGTGGGAGGAATAGTGTCCCAACATTGGTGGCAGTGGAATAGTATCCCATCATTGGTGTCAGTGGGGGGGGGGGGGGGGGGGGGGGGGGGAATAGTGCCCCATCATTGGTGTCAGTGGGGGGGGGGGGGGGGTGGGAGGAAAAGTGCCCCATAGTTGGTGTCAGTGGGAGGAATAATGCCCCATCATTGGTATCACTGACACCAATGACACTTGCGGACCCCTGTTCCAGTATGGTGCTGCTGCAGCCAGCATATGTGGTTGCAGCAGCACCTCTGTACGGCACACTTACCGGCCGCTCCACTCGATTTTCACGGGGCCGCTCGGCTCCGCCTCCTCGCCAGTGATTGGCCGCCTGTGTGCCTGGCGGCCAATCACCGGTGAGGAGGCAGAGCCGAGCAGCTGCGCGAACATCCAGTAGCCGAACCGAATGAAGGAGCAGCCGCGCTTCCTGGACCGGATCGTCGTGGGACCGGAGCCAGGTAAGAAGAAACGGCAGCCCCTGCCCACCCCTGTACTTAGTGTCCCTTGGAGGGAGGGGGGGGGGGCGGCGGCGGCACCGGGCCGCCCCCCTAAAAAGTGTCAGCATGCCGTATACCGGTGTATAAGACGACCCCCGACTTTTGAGAAGATTTTCAAGGGGTAAAAAGTAGTCTTATACACCGGAAAATACGGTACATTCTTTTCCCGGTATTTCACTGATAGCATTAGCAGTTTTCTTGCTGCCTACAGTTGTCTAAAGAAACCACAACCTAAACCATGTCTGAAACCTTCCAATACAAACCTGGTGGTCAAGCTTTAATGAGGACTTTATTTCTGCATGTATCCTTTGAAGCCTAGCATCAATGGAGGTTTCTATAAAATATGAAGAAAAAAAATTTTTTTTATAAAAAAAAACACAAGTCATTTGTAGTTCGACCAACATTTCACAGCAAAAATACAGTACAAAAAAAAAAAGTTTGTGCTTCTAAAACATATTTATAACTGAATTGCACCTAACAAAACAAACCTTTTTTCTTGTCAAATTTCCTAACATCTGCTTTTTTAGTTTCTTCCTTATTGTGGCTGCAAGAAAAAAAAAAAAAATACAAACAATGGATTAAACTTTCCTTTTCAGTTAACACAACACCTGATTTCCATATACTGAAGTGTGGCATTGCAGCTCTTAAATGCAACTCCACTTTCATTGGTAAAAAATAAATACATAAATAAATCAATCAGTAAAATGCAATGCTATAAGGCAACATGGAAGAGTTATGTACACGGTGCAGAGAACTGCCCCAGAAATGTAATTTCCTACTTGTGCGATTGGCTGTTTTTCCCAGAAGTCTGCACAAGTCAGATTTTGGGCAATCCCTGCAACAAAAACTTAATTCTGGTGAGAGACTCCCAAAGGGAATCATGTCTAAAGGGATGCAGACTCTGCCACTTTCCTTATTAGAATCCTTCAAGTGCAGCAGCAAATTGATAATTATAAAATCAATCCCATTCACATCTACCTTTGCACATGGACACAGACAAATATCCATTTATCAGAAGAAAAAAAAAGGTGGGAATCTGTAGAAAAGTTAAATCCTTGTACATAGATCACTCAACGGGGAATGTTCTTTCTCAACAAAAGTGGTGTTACTCTAAGTCAAAAGACCACTAAGTGGTGTTCCAGGTACAATACATAAGACACAGAACTAACAGATTAAGGCAAATGGCATCAATCTAAGTAAGAAGACGTATTTGTAAAAAGTGTATCAGCATAATTTAGGCAGGTCTATTAAAAAGCAATAAGGCACTCATACTGCAATCAAGACTGTAAAAAACCTGAATATTCCTAAGCGTGACAAATTAGGACTTTTCGTTTACCTGTAGAAATCCCTTTTCTTGGAGTACATCACAAGGCACTGAAGGAGTCCATATTCATTGGGTAAGCTTCCACCTTTAGGTGAATGGGCAATGACCAAAAAAGGCAGAAATGCCTGCCAAGGCATAACCCCTTCAAGCTCTGCTAAGCCTCAGTGTTGTAGAAGCAATGAGAGAAACAGACAAGAGGGGAGAAATCTCAGTTTCTTGTGATTTACTCCAGGAAAAAAAAAAAAAAAAAAAAAAAAAAAAGGACCAAGACAGACTTAAATTTAAATTCTATATCTTGGAGTATTGCACAGGACACAGGCTTGATATTCATACATCCTAAATTACAGGCTGGTATCTTCAACTGATTGAACACTTGCAAAGTTACTAAGGACTTTACCTCTAGGTGTCCCCATATAGCCCTACCCCACTGAGTATTCAGTTTTTTTAGTAAGCAATGCACAGCAACACAGGAACAAAGTGGAGCTTGGCTTGTGTCCTGTACTCCAAGATATGGAATTTATACGCAAGTCAAAATTCCTTTCATTTTAAAATGTACAGTACAAGATACAGGCTTGATATTCATAGATTCTGGAACGTCCCAGTGCGTGAAGGAGGGTGGAAAAAAATCCAAGTACAATCAATTCACCTGCGCTGCTGAGAAGAAAAAAAAAAAAAAAAAAGGTCACTACAGCTGCTGTGCAAAACACAGTAAGTGCCAAAAAAAAAAAAAAAATCTAACAGTGCACAGCACTCAAAACAAACCACATATAGCCAACTAGATTAATACCCAATATTTCATATGATCAATAAAAATGTCCATTATATTAATGGCCAAAGTGTGCTCTCAAGATAAATTGAAAACTGCTGTGTGCTTATAAAGTGCAGCAACAGTAAATCTTCATTGCTTCACACCACCTCTGTGCTCCGCCACCACTAAGGAAAACTCACCAGACCTCCATGAATAAGAATAGGTCAGTATGCACTTTATTTCTTTCAGAGATTACTCCAATTCTGTTTCAAGGTAACTCCAGGAGTGTCATGAAAAACCAGAGGGGAGTACAAAAAAACATACCAGTATTAGGCAAGAAGATGGTATAGAAGCTGTAAAATGGGCTCTAGAAGAGCATTGAGAACCAGGAAAATTTATGCGCAACAGACTGGATTTGGCAATGAGGAATAATTTCTTCTGGTATAAAATACTATTCACAAGTAAAAAGGTGTGGCAATTGGGGATAAATATGCCCCCAGCGTAGCAAATTTGGTCATGGCAGGGGATATCTTTAACAGGAGAAAGGGAGCTTGTTTTCTATAGGCGCTTCAAAGATGACGCAAACTTTCTGGAGAATATTAAACCGCAATAAATATGGCTTGTCATTTTCTTCCATTTGGAGTCATGAAAAAGGTGGACTTTCTTGATTTAACACCATCTGTGAAGAATCCTCATACAACGTATGTGAAAAGCACTCACAGGAACAGTTTTTTGCCCACAAGTGGCTGCCACCATCTGAAATGAATACAATATCCCGAAAGGACAAATAAGAAGAAATTGTGACGTGGAAAACTATTTTGATGAACAGAGTGATAAAGTAATTAATAGGTTTGTCAATAAAGGATATAAAAAGGAGGAGTTAATGCGGTTTAAAGAGGAAGTCACAAATATGAAGAGAAATCAAATGTTGGAAAGGAAATGACAAAAATAAGATCAGATAAAACAAGAGTGTAGAATATGCATTCATAACTGAATTTAATGGCGATTATAAAAATATAGAAAATTAAATGCCACTGGCTGATTTTACTGAAGGATAAAGTCTTAAATAAGGAGCTTCCTACTTGTCCAAAATTTATTTACAGAAAAGTCAAAGCCTTGAGAACTAGGATAGTGAAAAATGTAATTGACCCTCCCATTAGGCAGAGCACTATTCTAAACATGAAAGGGTTTTTTCAGCGTCACAGATGTGTAGCATGCATAACTAGTATACCCAAAGAATGGAGGGGGAAGCACCCCCCCTGCATTTTCAAATAGTGAGGAAAAAAAACATGAGAAAAATCGCTGATATCATGCAGGAGTACGCAGGCCCATGTGGCCTCCAGTACATAGGGAGGGCCACTAAGGAGTTGAGTAGAAGAGTTTGGGGGGGGGGGGGGGGGAGGGGGGAGGGGGGAGGGGGGAGGGGGGAGGGGGAGACAACAGGGCACACTCTTCTCGTGCATTACCATAGTATCAAATGCTTGATTATAAAAAGAAAAGTGACAAGTGCATACTCACAAAAGAATAAAAACAGACACTTAGCCAAGTGAATCAATCATAGGTAGCGGGGGTCCTGTTGTAATAGCTGATGCGTTAAGGGAGAAGCACTCCTTGCCTACGAGCCAAGGCAACCAGACAAGCAAGTTTTTTTTTTTTTTGGCAAAATGTGACTGCACTCGCAGTAGGAGGTCATCCTGATAACCTATTACGACAATCTGCCATTGTCTCAGAAATCCAGAACCGAAGCCAGCAACTTGATGAACACTCACCGGGCAGACACCAATCCAAAGGGTAACGCTACAAACTGATAATGCATGTCCCTGACCGCAAAGTGCAAGAAGCGCTGGTGCCCCGCACAGATGGGAACTTGTAAATATGTGTCTTTGAGGTCTAAGGAGGCCAAGAAATCACCCTGAAGGGAGGATGCCAAAAAAACCGAAGGATTCCGTCTTGAACCTCTGTAATTTCACAAATGGTTCTGTATTGGAGTAGAACCTCCAAAACCTTTCCATATCTGGAACTGGGGCTATTACACCCTGGAATATCAAGTCCTGCACTGCCCCGTAAAGAGCCTGCACTTGAGACGGGGACAGATGAAGATTGGACAGAAACTGTCTGGTGGATAAGAAGGAATTCTATTTTGCAGCCTGACAAAATCCGTTAGTGGACCAATTTGTCGGAAAGCACAAATCCGCGAAAGGGGACAGCCTTCATGCTGAGGAGGATTTTTCCGAGGGCTTGGTGGGCTTACAAGTCCAGGAGCACTTGGTTTCACCTGCAGGAGCCATGGAGGACTGGGATCCTTTAATGAGGAACCTGGTGAACGAGAGACACTTGTGTGCAGAGAAAGAAGGACCCTGCTTGGGGTACAGTGTCTTGCCTTTTCTGGATTGCAGGAGAAAGACTTCACCTCCTGCAAGGTCCTTCATATCATCCAGGCTGGCACCCTGAAAGGGTAATCCAGCCAGGACATTCATTGATGTCTGGCCTGGTGATTAACTATTAAATCAGAGCACATGCCAGAGTACCACAACCAAAGCAGAGCGCTGCATCACACATTTACTTGGGGCCCTGTACCAGCTGGTCTGCAAGTTCCACAAACTGGAGTTAAGAGCTCAGCCCACTCAGAGTGTCTGAGACACGAGGGCCATGGCCCAAACAGGGGGAAGGGTCAAGTCCGTAAATGTGGAGCAGGCAACTGATTCCACCTTCCTGTCTGCGGCATCCTTGAAGGAAGGAGACCCCTCCACTGGTATCTTGGCTGCCTTATTTATGCTAGAGATGGGAGGATCTACAACAGGACAGGTCTACTTCAGAAAGGCCTCCTCAAAAAAAACAACAAACCCCCCCCCCCCCCCCAAAAAAAAAACAAAAAAAAAAAAACACACACACACACACTACGTGTGTTCACAATCCTCTTGAAAAATGTATTGAAAAAGGCCAGGTAAGGACCTTAGAGGGATCAGGGACCACATCCTTCTAAGCCTGCATGGACCTGAAAATGCTCACATGCTATGGCTCAAAATTTTCCAAAGAGCAGGGAATTTTTCTTTTTTTAAACTCACCTTGCGCACAAATGCCAGAACCTGGGAGACAAAGGACTAGAACCCCCGAGAGAACAACCAATTGAAGAGAGGACCATACCACCTTCATGAGAGTGTCTGCATGTGCCTGGAACTCCACAGGTACAGCCCACCCTAAACAAGGCACCTCTGGGAACAAAATGTCCACAGAGAGACAAACCATCCCAACAGCTCTTGCAGACAAGGGGAGCTCCAGCAGGATTCATCAACAGAACCCAAAACACCCGAGGAGCAGTGCTGTGAGCCATCCACCAGCCAAGGACTATGGCCTCATGGAGGAGTGTGCCAAAACTGGTCCAGAGCACAGGAGATGCCACCCCTACACACACAGGTCCCGCACAAGAGGGCCGCTGCCATGTGGCTACAGGAGAATGGCTGCTGCTTGATCCCTGCCAAAATGGCTGCCCATTCTCTCCAAATCCAGAACAAAATGGGTGGGGGAGGGGGGTGTTATTCAGCAAAGGTGACATGGTGCCAGGTGCCCTGTCATGTTTGTCTTCACGAGACGTTTAACTCGACTTCCACCCTGGTCCAGGATGGGGCAGGCTATCGCCAGTCTACCCAGTGCATAGCTACTAAAGGTCTGTGTGCGCTTGCTGGCCGGGTTTGAGCGACTCCTTGATCTAGATTATCCAGGCTGTTACCCATCCTGGCCATTGATTGGAGTTTTTCCTTTTCGGGTTGGGGGGGGGGTGCAGGGTGGGGGGGTTGAGGTGCGGATTGAGGTAAGGTGATGGAAACATGGAACCACAGATCCCAGCAGCAGCAAAAAAAAAAAAACAAAAACAAAAAAACAATAAATAATAATTGCCTATAGCAGAAAGGGGGGTTTACTATGACTGCCCATAGGCAGTGCTGTAATTTTTTGCCTAGTGTCCTACTCCTGAAGGTGGCGCTATAATCCTATGGTCAAGAATATGAAGTGCGGTGTTTTGTCAGACGAATGAGAAATATGGTTTCTGTACCAAGACCAAACTAAAGGTCCCAAGGAAGAATGGGTTGCTGTAAGGGAGGTTTTCTCTGAGATACACCGCGAATAAACATTCTTGCAAGGGAAAGCAAGCCAGAGGTTTTTTTTAAAAAAAATGGATAAGAGCAAAACATGTCTCCTAAGCTTGTTTTCAGCTATTATTGGCCAGTGTGGGATTAAAGTAATACGGCCAGTCGCTGTAAGCCGAGCTACACACTTTTTGTGGTACCTGGTGTCTTTTATGCAACTAATCAATGTCAGCCACCAGCATACACACACACACAGGTGTGTGCATTTTTTCAGTGCTTGGATGGCACCACAGCATGATACAGTGAAGGGAATAGAAGGGAGCTGTGCACTCTCAAAAGGTAAGAACTGTAAACAGCGCATTGCACTGCCCCCTCATTTCCCAGCACAACAGACACCTGACAGAATGCTAAAATGGAGTGTTTTATCATGTGGTTCGTGTGAAAGGCCCTTAAGCCCCCAGTCACATCAAAGCCGATTTTGAAATCGTGTGACTTCACTGTAAGTCGCACGATTTCAAAATCGGGTAACCTGCCGATTTTAATTGCGATTTGTAAAACATCTGACACATATCTACTGCAAATTGCAATAAAAGTAGTGCATGCACTACTTTAGAAATCAATGTGGCTCCGACCAAGTCAGAACCGCAATGATATGACCGCTCTAACAATAGCATGCGACTTGGAATACGATTTGCAAGTTGCATGGCATGCAAATTGAATGCCAAATCACACCCTATGTGACCGGAGTATACAGTGGATATATGCCGTACAACCTTACGTTAAGACTGGCAATTTTTTTTTTCCCAATGACAGACCTGCAAATGCCTCACCCTCCGAAACTTTGTTGAAAGAGGGCAGCCACATGCTAATTACCACACAGAAACAGTTTTGTCCATGGGTGAGTTTCTAAATGACCTTAGGTAAGAAGGCAGGACCCAAAGCCTTCAATAAACACAAGTAACATGCGAGAAATAAGAAAAAAAAAAAAAAAAAAAAAAGGAAGTCATCCAAGCGTCACCTTTCTGCTTCCACAGTATCTTCTAGTTTCCTTTTCTTATCTACTTCTTTTTCTTGCACAGGTTTTGCACCACGCTTTAGAGCAGACTGGGGAGGTCTGCCAACCTTGCCTTTCTGGTTGAGAAAAATTCAAAATAAGCAAATGAAAATATCAGACAAATACAAACAATACACAGGTAACTGGCATATCTAAAGACCCATTCACTCATTTTATAGCAGTGCATTACTGTGTTTTTTTCAGCCTATCAACGCTCCTCTTCTAACAATATGCCTGTAAATGCCTATTTGTGTAGGGACAACACAACACACAGATGCAATTACAGGCCGAAAAAAAAACAAACAAAACAAAAATCCAACAGCAATTTAAATACATAGGGGAGACATTTATTGTAAAAAATGAAAGTTACACCCAAGCACATACCACCACCCCCCAAAAGAAATAAAAAAAAAAAATTGTGAGAGCAATAACTACCACGAGACCTCCTCTAATACTAAATTGATGACCTATGAGGATTTTTTAAAGTGTCGACCTATAGAAAATATAGTGTACTGAAGTTAGTCGCCATTTCACAAGCGTGCACAAATTTAAGGTTATACAAGTTGGATATCCATTTACTCAGTGCAACTTCATCTTTTATATTTTACAACATATGCAACATAAAAAAATTGAAACTATGACTAGTTTAGTTTATTCTCTAGGATCTCTGCTTTCAGAAAATATATAATGTTTGGGGGGGTTGTGTAATCTTCAGGCCTAAAATGATTTTTGAAACTTGTGCAAAAAATACAAAAACTGGCTCTGGAAACGAAAGGGATAAAAGATAAGCCCGACACTCCCCTAAGGAGCAGCCAACCTGTGCACTGCAAGGTCTCTCCCGTCCCTACTGGTCCCCGGGTTCGGTGCTGGAGACAGGCAGGGAGGGAGGGAGGAGGAGGAGATATGCAGCGCAATGTTAAAAATATTAAACGTTTAAGTCGCCATAAAGCCCCTTTTGTTTTTAAAAGCCCCAGACATTCCTAAAATCACGTTCGATTTCACTACAGTTTTGGTTAAAAATTTTTTTTCATTTTTCTTAATCTGGACAAATAGATTGTCATGAGTGACAAGTAGATTGGGGCACAGACAAGTAGTGTTTTTCAAAACATTCCACAGCCGAGTCCCTAATTTTTTTTTAAACATGGGCATTAGCGGTATGGGAAGGAGGGGAGCTGTTGGAACCTGGACAGGGAGGGTGATCTATGTGGGGGGCCCTAGGCAAATACTGGTACCTGTTCCCTTGTGGCTCCCCCACAGCATCCTAAAACTGGCAGGAATAACAGGACTACAAGCTGTGCTGCAGGGGGAGCCACAAGGTGATCAGTGTCAGAGATTGATAAGGTGAGGGAACGTGACTGATCTGGAATGGAGGATGCAATTGGCCTAGTGGTGAAACTTCATTATGTCTTGTTCACATAGGAAATAGAAAAGCGTACTCATGGAGGGCTGTGTTCATCTGCAATGGTAAGCACCAGTGTTTTGTGCAACAGTTCCATTGATGTCAGATGCTGCTACCAATCTGATATCCATGCAGGTGTACACGACCCCAGGTGTACCTTGGGTACATTCAGGGATGTGCACCTACACGCATACCTGTGTTGATGTCACATTAACTGCATAAACATTACAGCCGACAAGCCTGAAATAATTGGATAATTTAATCATGTCACTATGGACTAGAATCACAAAAAACGTATTTTAGCGGAATGTGGAATATGACATGAAAAACTTAAGGCTATTTTGATAGGAAAAGTGAGGGCCCTACGTACGATTACTATAGCATTCCAAACTGCTTGGCGAGTGTACAAGCACAGTATATTTTAATAACAGATTGATCGAGAGATAGATCAAGAAATAGATCGAAAGAATCAATGTAGCAACAAAATCTGGATAACAGGGTTTGTTTTTTTAAAATATTACCTTTCCCTCTTCCTGATCCTCTTCACATTCTGAATGGGAAGCTGAATCAACTTTTCCAGCAACCTTCTTTTTAGTTTCAACATCTTTTTTGCTAGTCTCTTTTTGCTGCTTGTCATCATTTTCCTTTGTTGCCTCATCCTCCTTTCTAGAAATGAGTTGTTTTGGTGATGTTTCTAGAGCTTTCTTCACCTGATCATCAGCTCTGCAAACAAAAAAATAAAAAGGAGTTCCAAGATTACAAAGTTTGTAGCACACTATATTAACCACTGCCCAACTACGCTATAGCTGAAAGACTACTACAGCGCAGTTGTCCAGTTTTGGGAGGGCGTCCATCTCTTTTCTACAGTGCTGATGTATGGGGGATTGAAAAGGTGGTAGTATGTCACCATGAACTGTGATGCACTGCAGTACAGGTGCTTTGTGAAGGTGTTATTCAAAATGAATGGCAGAACGCACCCAGCCTGCAACATGCAGAGCAGTGGTGAGAATAGGCACTTAAGTTCAACAATACCTCATTTTACATAGTTACTAAGGTTGAATAAAGACACCACTTCATCCAGTTCAACCCATGTAGGTGTGTGTGCGCACGTGTGTATCACTACCATTTCCCATCTGTCAGAGCATTTATTGCGCTAGTTAAAATGCCCCAAGTTTTTTTTTTTTAAATTATCAACACTCCCCACTGACCCCAACTGTGGAGAGGAGTTCCACATTCTTATCACTGACAGTAAAGACCCCCTTACAAAACTTAAAGTTAAACTGCTTCTTGTCCAACTTCACTGGATAGTTTTCTCCTTATGCTAGAATCACCATTTAGATATTTGTATACTGTGATCCCCTTTCAAGCATCTTCTACAGGCAGAATAAGTTTAATGTTTGTAGTCTTTGCTCATAACTGAGGTCTTCCAGTCCCCTTTCTGTGCCTCACAATGTAAGTCCTCCATTCCCCTTATGAAGCTTTGCTTCAATGGACTCTCTCCAGTTCAATCACATCTTTCCAGAGAACTAGTGACCGGAACTGGGAGGGCATACTCAAAATCAGGCCAAAGCAGAGACTTTTTAAAAAAAAATAAAAAACTCCATAATGCTTTTCATTTACATCAAGCCTACAAAAGAAGTTTCCTGCAAGTAGCACAATATATCAAATTTACTTTGTTTACAAAGTGGGGTTAGTGTGTACGTTAAAAAAAAAAAAAAAAAAAAAAATTATATATATATATATATATATATATATATATATATATATATATATATATATATATATATATATATATATATATATATATATATATCTGGAAAAACTCACATTTCTCGATCTGGTGAAGTAGGTAGCGGCTTCAGCCTTGGTCTTCCTCTTGGTTTAGGCACTTTAGGTTCTGTGGAAACTAAATTTAACAGAACGATCACTTTCTGTGCAGTTAGGTTTTAGTCCAAAATCCACAAGATAGACAAAGACCATAAAATAGCCAATTTTGGATAGAATGAAGAAGGGACTGGACCTGTATCAGGTTTTTTTTGTGTGCAATCTGTGTGTTCATTGAGGAGATCTCCTCTCATTTCCTGCTAGGATAGAAGTGATTGGAATATCTGTCCAGTTGGGACATAGCCTGCAACAATACACTTTTTTTGTAATATGGATTAGGATTAAGATATCTGTCAGGTTATTCCTGACTTTTTATCACACTGGCAATAGTGAGAAGGCGAGGTGGTCAGGCAAAATCTCCTCAATGGAGTGATGTGCAATTCGAAATTCTGAGGTCTTTCCAAAACCAAAATGTTTTCACTGAACTTGGCTTTGAACAAGCACTGACATTTTCAATGTATTGCAATTTCAGTTATTAAACTGATTCTAATTGAATGTAAACCAGTTTAGGAACTGAATAATACAATCTAATTTAATCCCTTCAAGTTAACGGTTTTGTTTGTGGCATAAGTATCTAAAAAGGTTCAAACTCTGGAATAACATACACCACGAAAACTCTCCAAGCAACTCAGAAATTTTGTAGCATTTGCCCCTTGACTTGTACTTTTCAAAGTAACCAAAAAGATCATCAATAGCTGTAAATCATCCTTGGAAAGACCATCCGCCACAAGTGAGTGACAGTGCAAGAAAGAAAATAGAGGAGCACAGAAGAGCCGAGCTGCCAGCCTGGTATTCTAACATGACGGAGGTGGGAAATCCGGTCGGCCGCTCCATAAGACATTTTCCCCCATTTTTTTGGGGGAAAAAAAAAGTGTCTTATGGAGCAAAAAATTCGGTATACTGGGGTGATCTACAATTTGTTTGCCAGTATCCAATCTTCCTGTAGACAATATAAACTGAGGATGAAGGACAGAAGCAAAACATTTGAAAAGTCCTATGCTGGCAAAAATTATGCCATATACGATCCAGGGAGCACATCTACTTAAATGTGGAAGAAGACTAGGTTGGTAAACCAATAAGAAATAAACATTGTCTGGGTTTATGCTCTCAAATTACATATTTGCATATGGGAAATTACAGGAATATTTTTTTTTGGCAATAAATGTGCATATGATCAAAGATGAGAATGTTTTATATTACCGACAACCAACTGGTAAAGGGACAGCCGAATTGCATGTCCTTGGAACTGCCAAAGATTTTCTAAGAATTACTCACAAGCACGTATTATTAGATCCACTACTGATTAAGAGCATTTTTCTAATGACTCTAGCCTCCACTGCGTGTTGAAGTAAAATTAAAGGCAAAACTGTCTTACCCGCCCCACCCCATTTTGGATAGAGTAAGAGAGGGTTATAACCCGTCAGTTTTATTTTTGCCATATGGGACCCATAGGGGAGAATTCCCTTCACTTCCCGTTCCATAGCCAAAATAGAACGCGAGAGGTAATCCCCCAAAATTGAGAGAATCCCAAGGTGTCACCAGAACTAGTGTCCCTCATTGAAAGATTCCACCTCTGTTATGGTTCTGGTGTCAACCAAAAATTTGTGGTTTTCTTTTACTTTCACTTTTGAAGAGACCGGTAACCAGGACAAAATAGAGATGGGGGGGCGCTCGTGAGCAGCGCACGAGGATGGCTGCTTGTTAGCTGCGCTCCTGCACCGCCGGGCACATCAGCTCCTTCCCTGCTTTCTGGGGAGTCTGTTCTGTCCCCCACCCTTGCCCTCATCCTCCGCTGACCCCCCCCACCACCTATGGGGAAGAAATCGGCGGCCTCCCGCGCTCGACTGCCGGTCCGGCCTACTCTCCTGCAGAAGCCCTGGCCTCGATTTCGCCCGCTTCCCTGTCGCTACCCTCGGGCAGCCTGGACGCCGCCTCAGACCTGGAGAGCCTGCCTGACATCCCTGCAGACCTCCCACAGCTCCCCTTGCGGGACGCAGACCTTCCACTGCCCCCCTTGCGGGAAGCAGGCGACCTGGCCAGGTTTAAGACAATGCTGCAGCAGGAGCTTCACTCTGCCACCTCCAGACTAGAGACTCATCTCACCAAGGAATTGGGAAGCCGCACTGATGTTCTTGAAGATAAGGTGGACGCCGCAGCTGCGGTGATCGAAAATCATGAACAGGCCGCTTCAGATCTGAGAAGAGAGCTTGACGTGGCTCTCTTGCGTCTGGAAGACTGAGCATAGGTCCCAGCGGGGTAATCTTCACCTGTGTGGCCTCCCCGAGGCCATCGTTGACCCTTATGTCCACTACTACCGCGCTTTTTCAAGAGTTGGATCCAGCGATACCGACAGACCATCTGGAGTTCGATCACATTCATTGGGCCCTGGGTCCGAGGTGGTCTGAGGGTCCTCCCAGGGACATAATAATTAAATTCACCTATTACCGCATGAAAGAATTATTCCTTTGCTCTGCGCGAGACAAGCAGGATCTTTGCTTTCAAGGTCATCTGTTTGCGGATCTGGCACCATCCACCATACAGAAATGTCGACAGATGAAACCCTTCACGTCAGTCCTTTTGAACCGTCACATCAAGTACCAATGGGGCTTTCCATTTAAGCTTACATTCGCGTACCAAGGTCGGAGCCATGTTGTCCACAATCCGGAAGAGGCCAAGTCTACCCTGGAGGCGCTACACCTTCTGCCCTCACCTGCCGTAATCGCTCCCTCCCTAGTACCCCTCCGCTGTCAGAATCCTCCATCTCCGATCCAGGTTGAGTACGGTTGGATGGGTAAGCTTTTTCACGTTTCAGATGGCTTGATCCACTGCTGTGACTCTCAGTGTTTATGATGGGGCGGAGACCTTGACTGGCCCTTGTTGGGTGAACTTTTTGTATGTTTCTTGTTTTTAGTTTTCCAGTTTGAAATGTACTTCTATGCAATACTGGTGGTGATCCTCGGTACCCACCGGCTTCTCACGGTCCAGCTTTGAGGGTTTATTAGTTATTGTGCCTCTTAATATATACTGGGGGTCTTCCTGGCTCGTGGTCCTATTCCTTATATGGTTGGTGCCGGCTTCCAATCTAACGGGCCGTGACCCGGCAATGCCTCATCTCTATCATGCTGATATGTCTGTGTATCAGTTTACATTTTCTTTATATATTACGGTGTCATAGTATGCATTTCTTAAGGTCATGCACTTGACGTTGTCTTTTTGCCTGTAATGACCCCCCCCTTTTTTTTTTTTTTTACTTTTCCTTCCTCGCTTCCCCTTTTTTCCCCTCATTTTCCTTCCCCTTCCCCCTTTTCTCCCCTCCCCATGAAGGTTCTTTTTGTATTATGTTGTTCATGACGCACCCATGTGCCCGGTAGTAGAGCTACCCCCTATGTGTGTCTTTGCGGTTGGGACGCAATTTCCACCAATTGTGGTTTCGTTACACTACCTTAGTGTACATTTTCTTCTTCTGTCTTGTTTGTTTTTTTTCTCCTCACAGATCCAGCCCAGGGGAAGGTTACATTTGAGGATTGGACCGTTATTCTTAGCGTATTTTGGCAGCTGAATTCCCTTGACTCAGTATGGCTTTAAAACCTTTGAAGATTTTTTTCTCAAAATATCCATGGTCTTAATTCTCCGACCAAGCATTCTAAAGTGTTCCATCATCTTAAGTCCCAAGACGTGGATGTAGTCTGTCTGCAGGAGACAAGGTTTTCTCAATTCTCCGCGCTTTCTCTCACCATTATCCAACCTTTTTCTCTGCTTCGGCCTTTGAGAAGCATAGGGGCGTGGTGATCGCTTTTAGACGCAATCTACTGTTTACTTACAACCTGGAAATAGCTGGTCCCACCGGCAGGTATTTGCTCTTCCGGGGTACCCTTTGGGACCAGGAGGTGACCCTGGTGGGTTATTACACGCCAAATAGATTTCAGCACAATTTTTTTTTCTCACTTGTAAAGGTGATTTCGCACCATCAACGTGGTAGTCTCTTATTGCTGGGCGATTCGAATGTCGCTCTTAATATTCCTCTGTCGATCGCAGTTAACCAAGGAGAGGGACCCCTAGCCACGACCTTTCCCAGAAATCTAAATTGCTTGATACGCTGCAAGCTTATGGTTTGGTAGATGTCTGGAGGGAAATGCATCCTACGTCGCGTGAATACATTTTTTTATTCGGCTCCACACCTGAGCTTTTGTAGAATAGATCACATCTTCATTTCCTTCCAGCATTTATTGTTAATTCAAAAGATTGTCATCTCAACCTCACCCTGGTCTGATCATGACCTGTTGGTTTTTTCACTGCATCTTTCTGGTATGGCTTGGCCCTCTTTTCTGTGGAGACTCAATGAATCCCTGCTCACCACTCAGGCTTCTTGCTCCCATGTTCTTTCGCACATTCAGTCCTATTTTACGGACAATGTGGGTTTTGTATCCTCGGCAGTCTATGTGGGAGGTTCACAAAGCCACCATTAGGGGTCACTTGATTCAGATTGCCTCGTCCAGAGTGAAGCGGATGTTGGAATTGACCTCGCGATTGGTTCTGGCAGACACTACCTGGAAAGCCTGCCCGACTATGGCTAATAGGAAAGCTCGATATGTGGTGGCTGCTGAACTTGATCTTCTTTCCACTACACGGGCTGAGAAGGCCTTGTGTTGGGCTTGACATACACCTTTGTTGCGGAACATGCCGATAGTTTTTTTCGCTGAGCTGCGCCTACCCTCCTTATCCATTACAGCCCAGGATGCCCTGAATGCAGATATTTCCGAATCTGAATTCTATCTACCAAGCCATCAAATCTTTGAAGGCCTCCAAGGCTCCAGGCCCTGATGGGTTTTCTCAGCTCTACTATAAAAAATTCTGGTTCTGGTTCCTCACTTGGCGGCCTGTTTCAATTCTTTGAAGCAGGGTTCCTGGCTTTCTTTGGAGTCTCTTCAGGCACATATTACTATGATCCCTAAGAAGTCTGAAGATGCCTTTGAACCACAAGCTTTCAGACCGATCTCGCTGCTAAATGGGGACTTAAAGATTCTGGGAAAGGTTCTGAGCACCCGAATTAATAAGTATCTACTCTCACTTATCCATCGAGATCAGGTTGGCTTCATTCCGGGGCGACAAGCTGCTGATAACATCCGTAAAATCATCCACCTCATTCATATCTTACATCGCTGCAGGATACCGGGGTTTCTTTTATCCCTGGACATTTATAAACCGTTTGATTCACTTTCTTGGGAGTATTTGACATATACGCTGTCTAGATGGGGGTTTGGTGACGCATTTCTGGCTTGGATCTCGGCTTTATATTAGTCTCCCTCAGCTTCTGTCAAATATGCAGGTTTATATTTTCCCCTCATCTTTCCCTATTTTCAGGGGAACGAGACAGGGATGCCCACTATCACCTGCTCTTTGTTCTCGCTCTCGAACCTCTAGCTGGAGCCATTCAAAATCACCTGGATATATCTGGTGTCCCCTATGCCGGCACTCAATACAAGGCCAACTTCTATGCGGATGATGCTCTTTTGGTTTTAACCAATCCTCTCATCACTCTGCCCAACCTCCAGGTCATACTGGATCGTTTGGCAGCTCAGATTTCCCAGTTGACTATGCTTCATGCCACGATGGATATCCCGTTATGGGTACTCTTGGAATTACCCAACTGTGCTCCGCTTTCCTTAACTACATTGCTTTGGCTCCCACCTAAATTGCACCCTCCGGATTTGAGCCCTGTCATGCTTCACAGTTTACAAACCTGGGATTCTAAATTAAATATTCGGGTAATTTGATCTCATCATTTCTACCTCTTTTGCTGATTACACATAATCCTTTTTTTCCCACCAGGCTTAGAACACCCCCTTCTTTCTCTTGGTGGACCTCCCATGGCTTTGTTATTGTACATGATTTTCTGAGCGCTCGTATGTTTCCATCATGGGAGTCCCGCCACGGGAATATTATCGGTATTTGCAATTGCGCCACTGGGTCCTGTCCCTCCGTTGTAACTCTACCTATGCTTACTGCAAAATGTCCTTTGAATAAGTCTGTCAGCATTCCCCAGGGTCCCCTGGTCTCATTTCTGTAATCTCAAGATGTCGACCGGAGCAGCATCCTAACAAGGAGCTCCGTCGCCCCAGTGTTCACCGCTGCCATCTGGGCGGCAGCGGACTCTACAGTGGCCCTGGAGACCCTGCGGCCCCTGATAAGCACCCAGGGAGGGGTGCTGAGCAGTTTCGGACCCCCTCCGGAGCTCTGAGATTCGCGGCCTATGAAGCCGCGGTCTCGCCTAAAATCACGGCCGGATCGGGCCACCGCCACTCCACCCCTGTTGTCTGACCGGCTGCTAGGGCGGTATGCATGCGGCCCCTGGCCCTCTCCATCGGCTCCAGGGGCCACATCAGGCAGCTCCGCAGGCAGACAGCTTAGCAGGCTCCCTGGCCCTCTCCATCGGCTTCAAAGGCCACATCAGGCAGCTCCGCAGGCAGACAGCTTAGCAGGCTCCCTGGCCCTCTCCATCGGCTTCAAAGGCCACTTCTGGCAGCACGGCAGGCAAAGGCAGCTGTGGCCCCCGACAGGGCCCTGCACGGCATCACCATCACTTGACCGACCTCCCAGCCGCATCACCCGGGGACACCTCTGTGCGGCCGCATAGCCCGAGGCTCAAGCCCTCCAGGTCACCACCCAGGCAGCAGAGAATTCCAGAAGGGCACCGGAGGCCCTCTACAGCGTCCCCTGCATCCGGGTAAGCCATCTCCATCCACCTCCATCCCCACCCCCTGCATCCGGACAAGCCATCGCCATCTCCACCCTGGCGGTGGTAAAACCAAACTCCACTAAGCGTTCACCCGTTATAAATCTGCAACATACACTTCCTCCCTTAACACTGCTAAACAAGCCTACTTTGTCCCTCTCAATACCTTTTCTTCCAGTCCTCGTCGGCTCTTCTCTACTTTCAACTCTCTACTTTTTCTGCCTCCACCGCCACCTAGCGCCTCACTCCCTGCCCACGAGATGGCAAACCACTTCAAAAACAAGATTGACGCAATTCGTACAGACATCGCCACTACACAGACACCCACCCCACTTAGCACTCCTCATACCATACCTCCCTCCGCACTTTCCTCCTTTGACCTCGCTACCACCAAAGAGGTCACTAAGGTCTTCTCAGAAGCCCGCCTCACCACCTGCCCCTGGAACCTGTCCCCTCAACTCCTTCGGTCACCCTCCTCTTCCATCCTATGCTCCCTCACTCACATCTTCAATCTTACCCTCTCTACAGGTGCCTTTCCCTCCCCTCTAAAGCACGCGCATATCACTCCCATACTTAAAAAACCCTCCCTAGACCCCACCAACCTGAACAACCTAAGACCCATCTCCCTGCTGCCATTTACCTCTAAACTCCTAGAACGCTTAGTCTACAATCGTCTGAGCTCCCACCTCACTGACAACAACCTTCTCGACCCTTTACAGTCTGGCTTTCGCCCTCTACACTCCACTGAAACTGCCCTACTAAAACTCTCTAATGATCTGCTAACTGCTAAAACCAACAGCCACTATTCAATACTCCTACTACTCGACCTCTCCACAGCTTTTGACACGGTTGACCATCCCCTCCTCCTCAAAAAACTACACTCTGTTCGCCTCAGAGACTCCGTTCTCTCCTGGTTCTCCTCCTCTCTATCGCAGCACTCCTTCAGTGTTAGCTATAACGCTGCCACCTCCTCTTCACTCCCTCTCTCTGTAGGGGTCCCTCAAGGTTCGGTCCTTTGACCCCTTCTCTTCTCCATCTACAGCTCCTCCCTTGGTCACTTGATAAACTCCCACGGCTTCAATTACCATCTCTATGCTGATGACACGCAAATCTATCCATCTACCCCTCACCTCACCCCTTCAGTCTCCACTCGCATCGCTAGCCTACTAAGTGACATATCGGCTTGATGTCACTCCACTTCCTCAAACTCAACCTTTCCAAAACTGAGCTCTTAGTATACCCCCTGCCCGTGCCACTACCACTAACTTCACCATAAATATCGATAACACAATCATCAGTCCATCCCCTCATGCCAGGGTACTAGGTGTAATCCTAGACTCCCATCTGTCCTTCCAGCCCCAGATCCAATCGCTGACAAAATCACGTAAACTCCACCTCCGCAACATCTCCAAGATACGACCGTTCCTAACCCCAGAAACTAAGCAACTTATTCACTCCCTTGTCATATAACGCCTCGACTATTGTAACTCCCTCCACATTGGCCTACCTCATCGCAGGCTATCCCCACTCCAGTCAATCATGAACGCTGCTGCCAGACTCATGCACCTCACTAACCGTTCTGTATCTGTCAGCCCTCTCTGCCAATCCCTCCACTGGCTCCCAGTTGCAAAACAGATAAAATTCAAAACACTAACAATGACATAAAGCAGTCCACAACACTGCCCCAACTTACATACCCGATCTCATCTCTAAATATCACCCAAACCGTACTCTCTGCTCCTTGCAAGACCTCCTACTCTCTAGCTCCCTTATCTGCTCCTCCCATGCTAGTCTCCAGGACGTCACCCATCCTCTGGAACTCCCTACCCCAATCTATCAGACTATCACCTACTCTACTTACTTTTAGGCGATCACTGAAAACCTCTCTTCAGGGAAGCCTCTCTCGCCCTCTGCTAATACTGGAATCCCCTACTCTTCCAACCACTCCATCCCCCACAGTTACTACCTATTGTACCACTCACCCCTCCCTCCTAGATTGTAAGCTCCAAGGAGCAGGGCCCTCAAATCCCTCTTGTATCGAACTGTACTGTTACTGTATTGTCCCCCACTATAACGTAAAGTGCTGAGCAAACAGCTCTATATGAATGCTGTATAATAATAATTTATGCCTCTCAACAGTAGGTCCTCCTCACCACCGTCTTATGTCTCTCAATGGGAGCGAGATCTGGGTTTCTCGACTGCGGCAGAGGATTGGCGTAGGGCCTGGGGGATGGAGAGATGTTTCTTCAATACCGTCACTCTTGAGGCAGCCTACAAAGTTCTCCTGCGGTGGTACTGTGTCCCGGCTCAGACTGCTCACCTTAATCCGACTGGCGGTGATGGGCGTTTCTGGAACCATGGTGATGTTTTGCACATTTGGTGGTCGTGCTAGCGATTGATAGGCTTCTGGTCTAGGGTTTTTGGTTTGCTACAAACGTTATTTCATATTACGGTCCATAGGGATGCAAGGGTGGTCTTCCTGCATTGCCCAATTTTGGGTCTGTCTAGGTCTCAGGAGAAATTGGCATCCTACCTATTTATTACGGCCAAACGTGCTAAAGCTCAAGCTTGGAGAACCCCTTCAGTTGTCTTCCAGGGGGTGAAGACCCGGATGAATGCTATGCTGATCAATGAACAGATGTCTAGCGTTCAAGATTCTCATCAGAGATTCCTTAAGGTTTGGGAACCTTGGATACGTTATTCCCTGCCATCCGTCACCTACTAGTTATGGCCTCTTATAACCGTTGCCTGTGCTGGCCCTGGATCCGTGATTCTTCTAGTCTTTTCCTCCATGTTTTCTTTCTGATTCTCTCTTTTTTTCTGTTTTTATATTTTCTTTTTCCTTCTTTCTAAACTTTTTTTTTTTCCCTCCCTTTTTCCAGTAATATGATGGATTGCTGCTGCTATTTGGCTCAGCTTTTTGCCGTCCCTCCTTGAGGTCATTGGACATTCCGTTATTTGGCTAATACAAGTCAGCAGGATGTATCTGTTTATGTATGTTATTGTTCTGCTCTGCCCCTGCGTGGGTGTAACTTGAGCTGCTTGTATTCTTAAAACAAAAAACTTTAATAAAAATATTGAAATAGAAAATAGAGATGGTGAATATAAAGAGTAAAAACAGTAATAAAAACTGACAGGTATTCTCCACTCTATCCAAAACTTAAAAAAAAAAAAAAAAACACAACATATTTTGCTTTTAGTTACACTAAGTATAAAATATGATTTCTCTTATCAATTTATATTTACCTGGTCTGCCTCTCTTGGGACTCGTCTTTAGTTGACCTATTGCTGCAGCACTTGCATTACGCTCAGCCTCAGCCAAAATATCCACCTGAATAAAAACAAAAATCATTGAATTGAAAGCATAATAAAAGATTTGTGTTTTTTGTCAAGAATTGCTGTGTATTTCGCCCATGACCAGGGGTACCATATGCCTTCATTTTTAAAGAAAATGTTTGGCAAGGTATTTAATATATGAGAAGGTATATTGTACGCAGGCCAACTGTAGCATAGACAATAAATTGGGGGGGGACCCACAACAAGTCAATGGTTATTAGATATAGATCGGTAAGCAAGAGGCCTAGGACAGAGTGAGGCCTAAGTAAATAAGAAAATAAGAGTCAAAAAGATACAGAGATCTGGGTACCCATATGAAGAAAAAAAAAAAAAAAAAGAATTCTGACTTGTCCCTAAAATTCAATATCTTGGATTACAATAAAGGACACAGGAATAAATTCATAAACCATGGGTTATATGCTGATAGCAAGCAATAAAAAGACCACAGAGAAGAGAGGGGAGGGACCTGTGCTCTGTACTGTATTCAAATGTACAGGATGAAAACCACCAAAATTCCCCTTTTTTGTACAGTAAGTTCACAAATCTCTCCATAGGACACAGGAAACTCCCAAGCAATAATCAAGAGATGGGCAACAAGACCGCTAAACAGCCCCAACAGGTCCAGGGGAAGAAAACAAGGCGACCAATGGGCCTGAGACTGAACAGCTGCCTAGCATCCAACAGTTTGTGTGAAACAGAAATTAGTCAATGGCTCTGCATTAATGAAGAGTGTAGAACTCTAGCTGTTCAAGCCCCAGAACAGATAGATTTTAATGAGGCATGGGCTAGAGAGGGAAGGGCGCAGAATGATGAAGGGATGTGGAATGAGGAGCCCCAAGAGGGATAATCCAAAAAGATGTGAGGAAAAAAGGGGGGTGGGGGTCCCATGGAGACATGGTACAGCCATAGATGTGATACCTGACCCCTAAAAGGCTGGCAATGGAATGTTATTTTCTGATCAGCCAGTGGACTGAAAAAATAGGAAGGGATGCTTCCATATACACAAGCAAAGTGGATGGAGGAATTCTCCCCGCTGTGCCATTGTATGCTGACATTAGGGCTCTTCCACTGTCAGAATATGCTGATCAGTGGCTGCAGTCAATTGGTTACAGTTGGCTGATCGAAATACATTTTCTAATAAATTCCTGACTTTTGTCAAGCAAGAAAATGTCCATAGATGGTTTTAAAATCGGACAGTTCCTGCTGAACTGACAAAATTCTGATCAATCTAGCTTAACCACTTGCCTACCGGGCACTTATACCCCCTTCCTTACCAGGCCAATTTTCAGCTTTCAGCGCTCTCACACTTTGAATGACAATTACTCAGTCATGCAACACTGTACCCATATAAAATTTTCGTCCTTTTTTTTCACACAAATAGAGCATTATTTTGGTGGTATTTACTCACCACTGGGTTTTTTATTTTTTGCACTATAAATGAAAAAAGACCGAAAATTTTGAAAAAAAATGCATTTTTCTTAGTTTTTGTTATAAAATTTTTCAAATAAGTAATTTTTCTTCATATATCTTCACCAAAATTTATACTACTACATTTGTTTGGTAAAAATAGCACAAATCAGTGCATATTATTTGGTCTGTGTGAAAGCTAGAAAGTCTACAAGCTATGGTACCAATCATTGAAAATTGGTCACACCTGATGTACCGATGCCCTATCTCATTTCTTGAGGCCCTAACAAGCCAGAACAGTACAAATACCCCATAAATGACCCCTTTTTGGAAAGTAGACATTCCAAAGTATTCAGTAAGAGGCATGGTGAGTTTTTTGAAGCTGTAGTTTTTTCCAAAAATTCTTTGGAAAATTAAATTTTATTTATTTATTTTTTCCCAAAAAAATTGGCATATTAACAAGTTATTTCTCACACACAGCACAGGCATACTTGCAACTACACCCCAAAATATTTTCTGCTGCTTCTCCTGAATATAATGATACCAAATGTGTTAGACTTTTGAACATCCTGACCACATAGAGCGGCCCAACATGCAAGGAGCATCAACAAGTGTTCTAGGGACATAAATTACACATCTAACATCTTGACTACGTATTACAATTTTGAAGGCCTTAAAGCACTAGGACAATAGAATTACCCACAAAATGACTCCATTTTGAGAAGCAAACACCCCAACCTATAATCCATGAGGCATAATGAGTCTTTTGAACATGTCGTTTATTTCCAAAAGTTTTCGGAATATGAGGGAAGAAAATGAAAATATATTTTTTTTTTACACAAAGTTGTACATTTATAAGATATTTCTAAAGCATAGCATGTAAATACCACAAAATACACTCCAAAATACATTTTGCTACTCCTCCTGAATATAACGATACCAAATGTGTGAGACTTTTCCGCAGCCTCACCACATAGAGAGGCCCAACATGCAAGGAACACCATCAGGTGTTCTAGGGACATAAATTGCACATTTAACATCTTGACTACGTATTACACTTTTGAAGATCTTAAAGCACCAGGACAATTGAATTACCCGCAAAATGACTCCATTTTGAGAAGCAAACACCCCAACCTAACTTCCATGAGGCATAATGAGTCTTTTGAACATGTTGTTTATTTCCAAACGTTTTTGGAATATGCGGGAAGAAAATGAAAACTTATTTTTTTTTCTACAAAGTTATCCATTTATAAGATATTTCTAACACATAACATGTAAATACCACAAAATACACCCCAAAATACATTCTACTACTCCTCCTGAATATAACGATACCAAATATGTGAGACTTTTCCGCAGCCTGACCTCAGAGAGTCCCAACATGCAAGGAGCACCATCAGGTGTTCTAGGGACATAATTTACACATCTAGTATCTTGACTATCTCTTACACTTTTGAAGGCCTTGAAGCACCAGGACAACTGAATTACCCACAAAATGACCACATTTTGAGAAGCAAACACCCCAATGTATATTCCGTGTGGCATAATGAGTCGTTTGAACATGTCGATTATTTCCCAAAGTTTTCAGAATATGCGGGAAGAAAATGAAAACATATTTTTTTTTTACAGAAAGTTGTCCATTTATAGAATATTTCTAACACACAGCACGTAAATACCAAAATAAAAAACCTCAAAATACATTCTGCTACCTCTCCTGAGTATGGCAATAGCAAATGTGTGAGACTTTTCTACAGCCTGGCCATATACAGAGGCCCAACATCCAAGTAGCACCTTTAGGCGTTCTAAGGGCAAAAATTACACATCTAATTTCTTGACAACCTAAAACACTTTTGATGGTTTTGGAGGACCAGGACAAAGGAAGCACCCACAAAATGACCCAGTTTTGGAAAGCAAACACTCCAACGTATTTTTTAGGAGGCATAATGAGTCTTTTGAACATGTCGTTTTTTTCCACAAGTTTTCAGAAAATGTGGAAAAAAAATTAAAACTTTATTTTTTTACACAAAGCTGTCGGTTTATAAGATATTTCTAACACATAACATGTAAATACCACAAAATACACCCCAAAATACATTCTGCTACTCCTCCTGAGTATGGTAATACCACATGTGTGAGACTTTTCTACAGCCTGACCACATAGAGAGGCCCAACATGCAAGGAGCACCATCAGGTGTTCTAGGGACATAAATTACACATCTAATATCTTGACTACCTATTACAACTTTGAAGGCCCTGAAGCACCAGGACAATGGAATTACCCACAAAATGACCCCATTTTGAGAAGTAAAACACCCCAACATATATTCTATGAGGCATAATGAGTCTTTTGAACGTGTAATTTTTTTCCACAAGTTTTCGGAATATGTAAAAAGAAAATGAAAACTTTTTTTTTTTTACACAACGTTGTTCATTTATAAGATATTTCTAACACATAGCATGTAAATACCACAAAATATAACCCAAAATACATTCTGCTATTCCTCCTGAGTATGGCAATACCACATGTGTGACACTTTATAACAGCCTGGCCACATACAGAGGCCCAACATCAAGGTAGGTGTTCTAGGGACATAAATTACACATCTAATTTCCAGACAACCTATCATTTTTGAAGGCCCTTCATATTTCTAACATATAGCATGTACATACCAAGAATTACACCCCAAAATACATTTGAGAAAATGGTAAGCAAAAGATTACCTGTGGTTTTAGTAGTGCATTTGTCCACAGAGGAGAGCATTGATCCAGGCAGCAGGCAGGGATGTGGTCAGCTACATCAAAAGCAATTGTCCAGGCAGCAGACAGGATTATTGTCCATTGTCAGTACAGGAAGCAGGCAGATATATCATCAGCGCAGCCAAACCATTGGTCCAGGCAGCAGGCAGAGATGTGGTCAGCAGCCAAAGGATTGTCAAGGCAGAGACACAGCATAGCCAAAATATCAGTCCCAGTAGTAGGCAGGAACATGGTCCATGGTACACGTAGCAGGCAGAGGCGTGGTCAGTTCATGTGTCAGGCAGCGGCATGTTTGCAATAAGTTGGCAGCAGGCAGAAATATCAGGTTTAGGGCCCCGTCAGCTAAGACAGGGGTAGAGGCTTCGTCCCACCCATCTCTTCGAAGCCTCCGGACTAACAGACCCTTTTTCGGGAATTATAAAACCCAGAGAAAACCAAAAACTTAGTTTTCTCCACTCCGAAAAACTATTCTGAAGCCCCTCACATATGTGAGACCCCTGTATTATTTTGAATCATAATACTACAAAAGCAGGGCAGAAGATCAGTCCAAGCGGCGGGCAAAAAACGTGGTCAATTAACAAGCCGAGGTCAGTTCTGATGGAAAGCAGAGGCATCGTCAATAAACAGGCCAGGGTCATTTCCAGAGCAGGCAGAGATATGGTCAGTTTAGGCGGCAGGCAGAGGTGTGGTCGAATAACAGGCCAGGGTCAGTTCCAGAACAGGCAGAGGTATGGTCAGTTTAGGCAGCAGGCAGTGGCGTTGTCAAATAACAAGATAGGGTCATTTCAGGAGCAGGCAGAGGCATGAGGAGTGAATGGCAGGAAATTCATAATTACGTTTACCATACTTCACTAATATTTTACATTAGTATGGTAACGGCGGAAACAGTAACCTATGCAGAGGCCTGGTTGGGAAGGACACTGAGGACAATAAAAGCTGGTGTCTCGTCTAACTCCTCTTCTGGTGCACACCCGACATTTTTTTTTACGTCTTTGACCTCCTTCTCTGCGAGGGACTTTTTCAGGAAAATGCTGTTCCTGGAGTCTACTCACTACATCTGAGTGAACACTTTCTGGTGGGCCTCCAGGGTACAAAAGGGCAGTGACAATTTCTTCCTGATACCAAAGAAAGGACATGGGTGTCTCGGTGGATTTCCGGTAGATTATATATGTGTTATAAACGGCCAAATTAAAAAAATAAATGGAGACTTTTTTATACCAATGGCGGGTTCTTCTTACAGAAAGGTAGGGCTGGATCATCTGATCATTGAAGTCAACTCCCCCCATGAATAAATTATAATCATGGACACATTCTGGTTTTTGGAATGTGCCATTTCTTCTGGTGATTTGCACGTGGTTGTCATTATGAATTGATGAGAGCATGTAGATGTCTCGTTTGTCCCTCCACTTCAAAGCCAATATCTCTTCGTTCTGCAGTCACCGACTCCCCTCTCTGTAGTCTTGTGTTCACCAGCCTTTGCGGGAATCCCTTCCTATTCGATCTCACGGTGCCACATGCTAGTGTTCTCCTTCGGTGAAGATTGCGGAAAAGGGGTAAGCTGGTGTAAAAGTTATCAACATAGAGATGATAACCCTTTTCCAAGAGTGGAAACACAAGCTCCCAAACAACTTTTCCACATGCTCCAATATAATCTGGGCATTCAGGGGGATGCAGTTGGCTGTCCTTTCCTTCATACACGAGGAAGGCGTACATGTACCCCGTGGCTCTGTCGCATAACTTATAAAGTTTAATCCCATATCGGGCCCTTTTGCTGGGGATAAACTGCTTGAAACTCAGCCTGCCACTGAAGGGGACAAGTGACTCATCCACGCAGATGTGTTTGTCTGGGACAAATAATTGGGCAAATTTATCAGAGAAGAAATTAAGGAGTGGCCGAATTTTATATAGTTTATCATATTCTGGGTCATTTTGGGGAAGGCACTGGGTGTTATCATTGTAATGCAGGAACCTCATGATCATTTGATATCTTGTTCTGGACATGACTGATGAGAAAACTGGCATGTGATAGATTGGACGGGTAGACCAGTAGCAGTGTAATTGATTTTTTTTTGTGAGTCCCATATTAAATGTGAGGCCCAAAAATGTTTTAAATTCCTCCACTGTCAACTGCTTCCATTGATAGGGACGGGCATAACATGAATCTGGGTTTGTAGCTATGAACTGTTGGGCATAGAGGTTGCACTGGTCCACAATTAAATTTAGAAAGTCATTGGTAAAAATTAAATTAAAAAAATCAATAGGGGCAAAATTTTCTGTGTTTACCTGGACTCTTGGCTGGGCAGTAAAAGGGGGGATGTTAGCTGCTCCAGAGTTAGAGGGAAGCCATAGGGGGTTTTGAAGGGCATATGGAAGAGTGGCATGGGTCCTAACCCTTTGGGGCTGAGGTAACACCTGACTAGGACCTGGTCTTTCTTGACGTCCTCCATTTCTTGTGGAAGCCACTGCTCTGCTAGTGGATGCCACCGCGCTACTTGTGGTAGCCTGCTCCTCACCAGAACGCCTTCGTTTGATGGGCATAATTTCCTCCGATGATGATTCTGTAACAGATCCACTGCTTAAAACGGGCTCATACTCCAAATCAGAACCACGCTCATAATCCAAATCAGAATCATGCTCTGAGAGCTCCCCGCTGCTCTCGTCGGTCATGGATAAAATTTGGTACGCCTCCTCGCAAGAAAATAATTTTTTGGACATACTGGGACAGTTGAGGCTGCACTGATGGGTGCTGATGAGGCTGCACTTGTAGGTGCTGATGGGGGTACACTGCTAGGTCCTGACGAGGGTGCGCTGATGGGGATCCACTGATGAGAGTGCACTGACGGGTGCTGATGAGGCTGCACTTGTTGGTGATTATAGGGGTGCACTGCTGAGCACTGATGAGGGTGCGCTGTTGGGGGTGCACTGATGGGTGCTGATGAGGCTGCACTAATGGACACTGATGAGGTTGCACTGATGTGCAATAATGGGCTGCACTGATAAACTGCCACTGATGTGCTCTAATGGGTGCTAATGAGGATCCACTGATAGAGTGGTACTGATGTGTATGAATAAGTGGCACTGATGTACACTGATAAGCTGCAGTGATGAAGCAGCACTGGTGGACAGTGATGAGCACTGATAAGCTGCAGTGATGAGACAGCACTGATGAGCACTGATAAGCTGCAGTGATGAAGCAGCACTGGTGGACACTGATGAGCCCTCACTAATGGGCACTGATGAGCCCTTGCTGATGGGCACTGATGAGCACAGATCGGCACTGATGAGCACCGATATGCACAGTTGAGCACTGATGGGCACTCACTGGTGGGCACTGATGAGCACAGATGGGTACTGACAGGCACCGATGTGCACTCACTGGTGGACACTGATGAGCACAGATGGGCACTCACTGGTGGGCACTGATGAGCACTGACAGGCACCGATGAGCACTGATGTGCACTCACTGGCGGGTACTGATGAGCACAGATGGGCACTCACTGGTGGGCACTGACATGCACAGATGGGCACTCACGGGCACCGATGAGCACAGATAAGCACTGACAGGCACAGGTGAGTACTCACTGGTGGGCACCGAGGAGCACAGATGAGCACTGATGGGCACTGATATACACACTGGCAGGCACAGATGAGCACAGATGGGCATTCACTGTTGGGCACTGATGAGCACAGATGGGAACTGACAGGCACCGAGGAGCACTGATGGGCACTGATGGGCACTCACTGGCGGGTACTGATGAGGACAGATGGGCACTCACTGGTGGTCACTGACATGCACAGATGGGCACTGACGGGCACAGATGGGCACTCACTGGTGGGCACCGAGGAGCACTGACAGGCACTGATATACACACTGGCAGGCACTGATGAGTACAGATGGGCACTGTAGATCACAGATGGGCACTGATGAGCAAAGATGGGCACCGTAGAGCACAGGTGGGCACCGTAGAGCACAGGTGGGCACCGTAGAGCACAGGTGGGCACCGTAGAGCACAGGTGGGCACCGTAGAGCACAGGTGGGCACCGAAGAGCACCGATGGGCACCGAAGAGCACCGACGGGCACCGTAGATCACAGACAGGGCACCGTAGATCACAGACAGGGCACCGTAGATCACAGACAGGGCACCGTAGATCACAGACAGGGCACCGTAGATCACAGACAGGGCACCGTAGATCACAGACAGGGCACTGTAGATCTCAGATAGAGCAGTGTAGATCACACTCACAGTTGTAAGAACCGATTCTCTCTCCTTTCCTCACACTCGGTATTGGTGTGAGGAAAGGAGAGAGAAAACCCAGCCATGACCCTGCTGTGTTTACATTTGTGATCGCTCTGTCCAATGAAGAGCGACCACAAATGTAATCAGCAGCTGTAAGTGGCTGTTCACCCCCCTCTTCCTAATGTCCTGTGTCCGAGGGATACAGCCGTCACGGATAGTACCCGATGCGCGCCGCCAGGGGCGCGCGAGAAGCGCGATCACGGGAGGACGTCATATGACGCCCTCCCAGAACTGGCCGGCCGCGGTGAAGCCGTCATTCGGCTATGCGCGGTCGGCAAGAGGTTAAAGAGATAACTGTTGAATTTATGTGCCAGCCAGCAGGATAAGGCAGAAAAAAGATGGATGGGGGAAAAAATTATCATGGGAGGAAAGGAGAACACCGATGTCCAGAATATCCTGTTCTCAAGTGAAAAACGAGTCAAAAGGAAGGTTACTGTTGACGCAAACAGAAAGAAGGGCTCTATCTTACAAGGGTTTCCCCAGAAGGGAGTCCCCCCTCTATTTACAAGGATAGCTCGGGAAGGCACAGAGGTCATGTAGGAATCCCATGGAGTGACCAGACAAAGAATCCTTGGTAGTATAAAGGAGTGCAACGTGTCAAGAGAAAAAAAAAAAAAGTGTGGCCCAGATATATAGGATTCTAAATGATATGCTAGCAGTATGGCAGGTCAAGGTATACTATAAATAGAATGAGGGACGAATAATGAATTCTGGATGAGGTTTTTTTTTAAAAATTATTCGCTCATTAGGTGGAGTCTCTGGTCACATCAGTGCGAATTGTAAGGCGATTCGATAGTTTCAAATCGCACAAGGCACACCCTATTGTCCACAATGGAAGCGGTCAAAATCGGTGCAACTCCGACTTCAGAGTCTCACCAATTTTGAAAGTAGTTAATGCACTACTTTTTGCAAGTTCAGGTGTGACTTGAACAGGCATCTGTACATGAAGTCGCACTGACATCTGACTTTGAAATCATGCAAATTCAAGTTGCACGATTTCAAAGTCTGATTCGGTGCGACCAAAGCCTAGTAAATGGGTTTTGGATTGTGTAAATAACCTCCTCGAGTAGAGAGGATAAGGAGTTAGTTGCCCAAGAGAAAAGAACTACTTCTGTGCTGTCTTCAGTAGAAACTGCATAAGAGCAGATTGTAATATACTGCTCAAAATAATTAAACACTTTGAAAACACATATCTCAATGGGGAAAATATCTGGATATCTATACTGATATGGTAATGTGGTAGGAACGCAAGGACGCCCTATCGTTTGATGGAAATGAAAATTATCAACCTACAGAGGACTGAATTCAAAGACACCCTCAAAAATCAAAGTGCAAACATTATACAGCAGGCCAGTCCATTTTGCTGAAATTTCATTCCAGCAACTCAAAATGGTACGCAGTTTGTATGGCCCCCACGTGCTTGTATGCATGCCTGAGAACATCTGGGCATGCGCCTGAGACAGATGGTGTCCTGGGTTATTTCCTCCCAGATCTGGACCAGGGGATCACTAAATTACTGGATAGTCTGAGGTGCATCCTGGTGGCATCGGATGGACTGAAACATGTTATCCCAGAGGTGTTCTACTGGACTTAGGTCAGGCAAGTGAGGGGGCCATTCAATGGTATCAATTCCTTCATCCAGGAACTGCCTGCATACTCTCGCCACATGAGGCATTGTCATGCACAGAAGGAACTCATGACCCACTGCACAAGCTTAGGGTCTGACAATGGGTCCAAGGACTTTATCCCGATACCGAATGGCAGTCAGGGTGCCATTGTCTAGCCTGTATAGGTCTGTGCGTCCCTCCACGGATATGCCTCCCCAGACCATCACTGACCCACGAACAAAAAACAGTCATGCTGAACGATGTTACAGGCAGCATAACGTTCTCCACAGCTTCTCCAGACCCTTTCACATCTGTTGCATGTGCTCAGGGTGAACCTGCTCTCATCTTTAAAAAGCACAGGGCGCCAGTGGCGGACTCGCCCATTCTGGTGTTCAATGGCAAATCTTGCTTTATGGTGCCGGGCAGTGAGCACAGGGCCCACTAGAGGACATCGGGCCCTCAGTCCCCCCTCATGAAGTCGGTTTCTGATTGTATGGTCAGAGATATTCACACCAGTGGCCTGCTGGAGGTAGTTTTGAAGGGATTTGGCAGTGCTCATCCTGTTCCTCCCTGCACAAAGGAGCAGATACCAGTCCTGCTGATGGGTTAAGGACCTTCTTATGGCCCTGTCCATTTCTCCTAGAGTAACTGCCTGTAATTCATGTATGATGAGTAATTCATCATAAAGGTGTTCCAGCGGTTTGAGATCAGGACTCTGTGCAGGCCAGTAAAGTTCCTACACCACAAACTCGCTCATCCAGGTCTTTATGGACCTTGCTTTGTGCACTGGTGCACAGTCATGTTGGAACAGGAAGGGGCCACCCCCAAACTGTTCCCACAAAGTTGGGAGCATGAAATTGTCGAAAATGTCTTGGTATGCCGACGCCTTAGGAGTTCCCTTCACTGGAACTAAGAGGCCAAGCCCAACCCCTGAAAAACAACCCCACACCATAATTCTCCCTCCACCAACCTTTATACAATGCAGTCAGGCAAGTACAGTTCTCCTGGCAACTGCCAAACTCAGACACGTCCATCAGATTGCCAGACAGAGAAGCGTGATTTGTCACTCCAGAGAACATGTCTCCACTGCTCTAGAGTCCAGTGGCGGTGTGCTTTACACCACTGCATCCAGCGCTTGCATTGCATTTTGTGATGCAATGCTTGGATGCAGTTGCTCAGCCATGGAAACCCATTCCATGAAATGCTCTACACACTGTTCTGCTAATCTGAAGGCCACACAAAGTTTGGAGGTCTTTAGCTATTGACACTGCAGGCAGTTGGCATCGTCTGCGCTTCAGCATGTGCTGACCCCCCTCTGTCATACATGGCCGATCACTTCGTGGCTGAGTTGCTGTTCCCAGTTGCTTCCACTCTGTTCTAATACCACTAACAGTTGACTGTAGAATATCTAGTAGCAAGAAAATTTCACGGACTTATTGCACAGGTCGCAACCTATCACAGTACAACGCTTGAATTCAGTGAGCTCCTGAGAGCGACCCATTCTTTCACAAATGTTTACAGAAGCAGTCTCCATGCCTAGGCGCTTGATTTTATACACCCGTGGCCATGGGGGTGATTGGAACACCTGAATCCAATGATTTGGAGGGGTGTCCCAATACCTTTGGCAATATAGTGTACATACACACGCTGTACACACTATAAACCATCTCTAGTGAGTTGGAACAATTATGCCAACTGCTTCTGCCTTCAAACACAGGCCAGGATGTTGCAAGGGAATGAAAAGCTTGATATTAGATCTCTTAGCTCCCTCAGATTCTAGCTACCTATGGCCTGATAGGCATAAATAGACCGAGCAAAATAGTAAAATGGTGTTACTGCCAAAAGAAAAATCTATAGTCTAGCATAGGGGTACATTTAACAGAAAAGAGAAGCTTATCATTCAACTCCCTTGTATCAATGGACGATATTAAAAGTATGGCCAAAGCTTGCTGTCGGCTGACATCACAGAGCTGGTCCAGGCTCCGTAAGGTTCCACAATAATATCCACCCAGATGCCTGACTGGTAACCCAACTCAGCCTCTACAGTGCACTGTTGAAAGTCTGGGCCAGCTGCTTCAGCCCCTTCACAGCTCAGCGCTCCAGTGAGCGCTGTTGGGGCATACCACATAGCACTGACTGAAGGTCACCACGCTCTGCTCAAAGGAGACTGGGAACTGAGCAATCAGCAGGCATAGAGCCGGTGTGTGACAGCTGCAGCCATAGAGGTGAATGAAGGCTTGTTTTTTTTTTAGTTTACAATCCCACACTTCTTTAAATGTAATTCATCCCCCCGTCACAAAAGAATTACGCATTTTACTTTAAAAGTGTGGGGACATATATACATACACACACACACACACGATTTTGGAAGTACGGTATAGACTGCAGTGCCAAGTATTTGATATCAGAAATGCAATTTTCCCTCACCTTTTTCTTTCGGCCTCGCTTGGCTTTAACAGGTGAATTAGTAGGTCCATCCTGAAACAAACGGTATCATTACATATAAAATTGGAGTCCTGGCAGTAAAAAGGTCAGTTTGAGCATCAAATACAGAAAATAGTGAAAAAAAAAAATTAAATATATGGTCTTCCATGGAGATAGCATATCTTGTTAACACCATTAAAATAGACCTCAGTTAACCATTTCTGGTTGTGACTACATCTCGTCAATGCATGTCTTACCATTGGTTACCACTGTGGTACTAAATTGCAATCTGCAATAAATTACAGACCCAGTGATGTTTCACTTTCATTATATACTGGAGCAACTCCGTGACTTAAAAGGATAAGTTAACCTTTTGGACAAAAATACATGCACATTTTTCTGCAGGTAAAAAAAAAAAATAAAAAATAATGTGCATTTATTATTTTTGTCCAAAAGGAGCCTGAAAAGCATTCCACCAGCGATCAGTAGATCGCCGATGCCATGCAGGTCTCCTGCAGAATATCTGCTTGATGCACAGGGATGTACAACCAAACAAATATACTGACAGGAAGCGGGCATGGCTGCAGCTATGGGAACATGTTACATGTTCCACCCTAAAAACAGGTGGAACATGTAACATGTTCCCAAAGGTAAAATTATCCTTTAACCCCTTCATGCCGGCGCCTCCTGGCCCTTTAAGAGTTTCAGAATCCAGGAGGCAGGGCAGGGTTTAGGGTCATGTGACTGCCGTGACCTGCCGCCACATGATCGGGAAAGGTCCCGATCGAAAGGGGAGATCAGGGCCTTTCCGTGAGTACCAGACATGTGTGCTGGCAGCACGCAGGGCGCGCGCTCTTGGCACATATGTCCCTTTATAATAGAGCACAAATGTGCGGCCCCTCGGTGTCTAGGCCCAGACGCCGGGAGGCCGCACATTTGCGTGCGGCCAGTGTGAAGAGGTTAATATCTAATTACATAGTCACATCATGTACCAAAAGCTTATACTTATGATTGGTTACAAAAGGTTTAATTTAAAATGGTAATATGATACACACCAAGATAAATTGCAAAAAGAACAGAAAAGCGTGTCTATCACACAATGAGAAAGCACAGATTGGTTATGTCACTTAACCTGAAAAAATGCTGATGAAGACCTAGTAAAAACCGGAACCAAAACAGATTAAGTGGAACGGATAGGATTTTTAAAATATTCTTCTTAGGCAAGATCAATGAGACAACATGACCATAAAACCAAAATCACAACACGACATCTAAAGAACATTATTTTATTCATTTGGTGAGAGGCAAAATAGGTAGTATTACAATTAGTAAAAACTCACTTCACTGCCAAGTTGGTCACTGCTGTCCTCCTTTGAAGTATTAAGATCTTTTTCTGGTGACCCAAGAACACTAGAGGAGTCGGAATGTTTATTTGAAGACTAATTTAAAAAAAAAAAAAAAAAAAAAAAAAAAAAAGAGGAAAATGAAAGATTAACCAAGCAATAGAAATGTTTAAATAAACAAAATGTGACTTTATTAAACTACTGGTCTCATCAGAACAAAGGATTTTTAATTCTGCCCAAGAAATCTTACGAACCACTATATCTGCCAAACAGCCCTGACCCTCTCTCTTCCAGCCTGAATGCTGCTGTACAGAAGATTACAGGTGGCCAATGTCAAAAGTAAAATCAGGCATTTACTGATTTTTACTTTTTAGAAATACAATTAATGTTTTAATTCATAACTACATTACTTTTTTGGTTGGTCTGCCAGGAATTCCGCTTTTTTAATAATGAGATAGCCAACAGTGTGATGTGGGAAACGGTCAGGTCTTTGTTGCAGTCTGACACCAGTGACAGATGTCTTTACTTCGAATGTGTTAAGTCAAGTTGTACAGGAAATTTCCCCAGTCAAGGAACAAGCAGAAATACCACACACACAGGCTGTAATCCATACACTTAGGCCTAATATTCTGATAGACACAGACTACCACAAAAGACCTGCATCTATTCAGATATAAAGAGTAGGGTGTAAAAATCCATCATAGCCAAAAGTGCAATAATATGAAATCAGAATACATTCTCTCGTTTTCCTTTACCATGTTACCACATTTAGACCCACCTTTGATGTTGAAGTCTTCCGTTTCTTTTGAGGAGACTGATCCTCATGTTCTTCTAAATTTTCCTGTGCATCATCTTCATCCCTTTCAATGGCATTAGCCAGAGCCAAGATATTCTTAAAAATAAAATAAATAAATATACACATGTATACACCCTGTTCCAAATTATTATGCAAATTCTATTTAAGTGTCACAAAGTTTAAATATTTTGTTTTTCAATTTAACTCATGGATGGCATTGTGTCTCAGGGCTCTTTTGATCACTGAAAACAATCTCGGACACCTGTGATAATTAGATTGGCCGGTGAGCCAAATTTAAGGAAAAACTACTAAAGGAGGGTGTTCCACATTATTAAGCAGATCACCATTTTCAAGCAATATGGGGAAGGAAAAGGATCTCTCTGCTGCCGAAAAGAGTGAAATAGTTCAATGCCTTGGACGAGGTATGAAAACATTAGATATTTCACGAAAATGTAAGCGTGATCATCGCACTACTGAGATTTGTGGCTGATTCAGAGCACAGACGGGTTTGTGCTGATAAAGGCACACTGAGGAAGATTTCTGCCAGATCCATGCATCGAATCAAGAGAGCAGCTGCTAAAATACCATTACAAAGCAGAGAACAGATATTTGAAGCTGCTGGTGCCTCTGGAGTCCCACGGACATCAAGGTGTAGAGTCCTCCAGAGTCTTGCATCTGTGCATAAACCTTCTATTCGGCCACCACTAACCAATGCTCACAAGCAGAAATGGCTGCATTGGGCAGAGAAATACATGAAGACTCATTTTCAAACAGTCCTGTTCACTGATGAGTGCCGTGCAACCCTGGATGGTCCAGATGGATGGAGTAGTGGATGGTTGGTGGACGGCCACCCTGTTCGAACAATGCTGTGACGTCAGCAAGGCGGTGGTGGAGTCATGTTTTGGGCTGGAATCATGGGAACAAAGCTGGTCGGCCCCTTTAGGGTCCCCGAAGGTGTAAAGATGACCTCTGCAAAGTATGTGGAGTTTATGACTGACCACTTTCTTCCCTGGTACAGAAGGAAGAACTAGGTTTTCCGTAATAAAATCATCTTCATGCATGACAATGCACCATCTCATGCTGCAAATACCACCTCTACATCAATGGCTGCTATGGGGATAAAAAGGAGAGAGTCATGGTGTGGCCTCCATCCTCCCCTGACCTCAATCCTATTGAGAACTTTTGGAGCATCCTCAAGCAAAAGATCTATGAGGGTGGGGGGCAGTTTACATACAAACAGCAGCTCTGGGAAGCTATTCTGACATCTTGCAAACAAATTCAAGCAGAAACTGTCCAAAAAAACTCACAAGTTCAATGGATGGAAGACTTGTGAAGCTGCTATCAAATAAGGGGTCCTATGTTAAACTGTAACGTGACTTGTTAAAATGTTGTTAAAAGTTTGATTGAAATAGCTTTTGATTTAGGTAAATATGCTGCAAACACAACAAATGACAATTTTCAGTTCTTTACAAGCTATAAAGTGTTTTGAAACTTACTGTGCGTAATAATTTGGAACAGTGCATTGTAAGTTTATGTTTAAAAAAAATACTGTTATTAGGTTTGTTCAATAAAATTTGAATTGTACTCTTAATAGTTGATAACATGAGAATTATGCTGACTGTTATTTACATCAATTATTTAGGTAAATGAGAAAAATATCATTTGCATAATAATCTGGAACAGGGTGCATACCCACACACTACTGGATATCGAAAAACTGTAAACGGCTATGTAAAGGTATAATTGTTAAATGATAAAAGCAAAGCTTCTAGTGTCTGCAGGACACTGTCACTATTTTGGGAGGATGGAAATTTAAAAAAGTGAAAGACTAGCAGGGATGAGTGATCATATTTTATTTGAATCAAAAACAGAGAAACCATTTTGGGTGGACAGGCCCTTTAAAATGTATTGAAAATTGTTGTGAGTTTGGCTGATGACAAATAAACCTAAATAAAATGAGGGGATAAATGATACACACCACCAGCTCAACAGGTGGAAAGGGAATGTTACCAGCCTCAGCTTTGAGCTGCTCCTGAACCATGCCCCGATGCATTTCACCCCATCCACCAGGGCTTAAGCCTGGTACACGCTACTAGTTCCCCCTCCCATTTTAGGCTGAAGAAAAAAAAAAAAAAAAAAAAACACCTGACAGCTCAGGAGGAGCTGCTGTATTATGTGATGTGAAAGCTCCCTTCCCACTGTGGAACACAGCTTTGTATGCTGTATGTAGCCGAGGCTACACAGTTTATATAGCACTCCCAGCTGCTCCATCTAGTTTGGTCCTAAGAAACTAACATTCACTAACAGATGGAGATCATCTTTTAACACGCATTTAGCCTTTGCAGTGCAGCAGGACGTCACTGCAAGTGTGTTTTTTGTTTAATTTTTTTTCTCTCTTCCCGATCACCCCTCTCAGCCAGTGGCTTAGAACGCTGACCGGAATGTTCTGGTGGTAGGGGGCTGTCCCCCCTGTCAAAACACAATAGCACTGCAGGGGAGATCTCTGATTCCAGGGCTAGAATGGAGCCAAGGGTCAGGTAAGAATGAAAGGGAGGAGGAAAAAAAAAGGGATGAGGTGGATGTGGGGGGGGGGGGGGGGGGAGAGGAAGGGGGAAGGGATCTAAGAAGGGAAAAGGGAAGGGTATAGAGAAAATCTTGTGCCAGATGATTTATACCCATAGTACCCCAAAACGGGAATACCCAGGAGGAAAAAAAAAAGAAAATAGTGAATACAGTTAAATTTATAACATACAATGTGAAGGGTTTGAATACCCCAACTAAAAAGGCACAAGACTCTCAGAGAAATACATCAATGCTCTAGTGAGGTGGTGTTTCTACAGGAGACACATTTATCCCAGAATACAAATATCAAGCTATATTCTAAATATCCAATTTGGTACTATGCCAGCTCACCGGGCAAAAGGAATGGCAATTGGGCTTGGGAGAAATGTAAGTTTTATCAAGGAGGAGGGTATGGTAGACCTAGAAGGTTGGTTTCTCCGAAAGGAAGTCTCATGGGAGTAGAATGTACATTAGCAAATATTTATTGCCCTAATTAAAAACCAACGGTATATTTGGAGAATACACCAAGAAAACCCATGGATTTCGAGAAGAGTAGGCTGATTGTGGAAGGAGACTTTAACCATTTGCCCTCCTGAGGATTTAACTCCCCCCCCCCCCCAAACCAGTCCATTTATTGCATTACGACGCTGCGTTACTTTAACGGACAATTGGGCAGTCATGCAACACTGCACCCAAATAAAATTTACATCTTTTTCACCCAATAATTAAGTTTTCTGTGGTATTTGATCGCCTGTTCATTTTATATTTATATGAGCTATAAAAAAAAATAAAATTGAGGAAATAAACCCAATATTTTTGATTTTTTGCTATTAAACATGTCCAGTATAAAAAAAAAAAAAAAAAATTTCATCATAAATGTAGGACCAAAAAACGTATGCCTTTGGCTAAAAAAGAAAAATCCCAGTACGTGGTTTATGTGAAAGTTATAGCGTTTACAAATGGTGGTATATATTACTAGGATTTTTTTTTTTTTTTTTTTTACTTCTAGCGGGTCTGCGGTGGACATTCTGAAACTGGGGGGGGGGGGGGGGGGGGGGGGGGGAGAACTGATTTGGTGTCACTGACACCCCCAGTGACGCCAATACAGTGATCAGTGCTTCAAAAGAAAGGAAAAAAAAAAAAGAAGAACTGACAGTGTACTAATGGCACTGGGCAGGAAGAGGTTCACATGAGGGGTGATCAAAGGGTTAACTGTGCTGGGTGTGTTTTACTAGGGGGAGGTGGCTGTGTGCTTCACTGTAAGCACACTGCTGTGGATGGCAGTGTGCCCGAGCTGACAGAGAGGAGAACGGTTAGTAAACAAAACTGTTTTCTTTGAAGATCCTCAGTAATCACCGCCAGGACCCGGTGATTGACAGCCGCGAATGGGCTGAGTTGGTAGGGCACGCTTATGGAATTAGAAACGAGGAGGATCTTAAATATGGTCTCAAAAAAAATAAATAAATAAAAAATGGATATCAGTGGGGGAACAGACCAGGGAAATATCAAGGAAATTAAAATAAGCAGAAATAGAGGAATTTTATAGAAAAAAAAAAAAAATTAATGAAAAAGGAGAAATGGTACATTCAACCACTAACACCGCAAATGCCTTTGAAAAGTATATAGTAGTCTATATGAGCAAAATTTAAGAACCAGAAAGAATCAGAGGGAGAAATAAAAAGGAGTCAGGCCTATCAAGATTAGAAGAGGAAAGACTAATAGCCTTCAAAAAAAACAATTTCACATGATTAGTATAGATTTCTTTACAAACAATTTTTTTTATAAAATAAGCTGCAAAAACATTACAGCATCGAGTAAAATATAAAACAAAAACCAGGCACATCTGTAATATGCATTCCAAAAGGGTACAGTCATGTAAGGCATACAACTTAAGTGTATGAGCAAGATAGATAAGAGGGAAGGCAGAGCAATAACAGCACCAACAGAAAAACACGATCAATTGAATCAGAAGTATTCATTATTCAGATAGAAAGTGGGAAGTTTTGGAAAACTCAGACATTTACTTTCAAATAATTACATCCTATCCAGTAACGTATAATGAATTCTCTCCATGAGCATCATTGCATCAACTCTCCACAAAACAGAGGGCAATGGCACCGTGGGCGACCTCCAATGCAGGGCAATGGCCCACAGGACAGAAACACAGATGGTATGGATCAGACTCATAGCCCCCATCTGTATCCCTGAGATGCGGGCTCCCAGTAGGCAAGACTGCATAGACAGATGCACAGGGGCTTCCGCCACAGCAGAGGCCACTTCAGAGATTTTGCGACAAACCAACAAAAGGCTTTGGCAAGCCCAAAATATATGCACTAAGGTACCAGCTAGGCCACAACCCCAGACACAAAGGTGGGACATCCCTGGAAACATGACACTCAGCCGAGAAGGGGTATAATACCATCGGGTTAAAACTTTGAGGGCCATCTCCTGAGCAGAAAGATATAGAGCTCTTACGTATATTCTCCACCATGGAGTCCCAGTCCTCTTCCGAAAAAGTGACACCACTATCCGCCTCCCATTTCTGTGTGTATAAAAAGGGGGGTGAGGAGTAGATATTTACCGAAAAAGGATGATACAAATCCAAAATAAGACCCCTGCCCCTAGGAGAGTCACAGCTAATACGTTCGAAAAATGCAATCGGGGACGAAGGTCAGATCAAAACGTGTATGGAAAAAATGTCTTATTTGCCTATAACGATGGTATTCCCGAAACGGGATTTCAGAAAGTGTAGGTAGCATCTCAAAAGTGATACAAGACCCTCCTCTTTGAAAATCAGATAATCTGATAAAGGAATCATCATACCACCAACAAAACGCCTGTGGAGATGAAAATGCTATAATAAATCTCGAGTCTCCAAAAAATGAAGAACCCAGAGGGACAGAAGAGACAAGATTTAGTTTAAATTTAGAACGGGACCAAAGCATCAATGAGTGGGCAACAATAGAATTATGGGTCAACAACATGCGAGGGGGAATTTTTGACCGTAATATACCCGGTAAATAGAACGGATGTATAGATTGAGATTCAAATCTGATCCAAGGGACTTGGGAATTAATAGTCACCCATTGCGATAATTGTGTGAAGCGGGCCGACAGGTAATAGAGCCAGAAATTGGGAAGACCAAGGCCACCCACTCTGTGCATTGGTATAGGATTGATAAAGTAAAACCAGGTCGTTTGTTAGCCAAATAAAATTATTAATCACATGTTAAAAACGATCTAGAAAGGATTTTGAGACCGAGATTGGGAGTGCTCGAAACAAGTATAGTAACTTCGGCAAAACATTCATCTTCACTGCCGTGACTGCCTAAAAATGAGATGGGGTATTCATGCCAGATCTTTAACAGAGTAGAAAGGCGTGACACACATGGTGGGTAATTAACTGCAAGTAATCTCGAGTAGCTGGGAGTAAGGCTGGGCATACACTATACAATTTTCTTGAGATTTTTGGTTTAGATTGACCAAAAACCATATAATAGGGGGTCAAACCTAAACAACACTTTCAATTGTATGCAATTAGGCAGGCTCTTGCACTACATAGTTGAAGGTAAATCTCAAGGAAATTGGACAGAAAAGTGTATAGTGTATGGCCAGCCTAAGATACACACCCTGATAGGAGATCTGATCTGTGGCCCATCAAAATGGGATAGAGCTGCGGAAAGATGCACCCAGGGAACCAGTAACATTAATAGGCATAACAACTGATTTGGTAAAATTTACAGCCAGGCCCGATATGGATGCAAATTCATTCAATAATGTGCATAAATTAGGCAGTTATACTAAAGGGTTAGTAAGGAAAAGCATGACATCATCAGCATACAAACAATTTAAATTGCGCAATGTTTGGGTGTGTTCTTCTAGCAATTGACAAGGGTTCAAAAATTAGTGCAAATAGCAAGGGTGAAAATGGACAGCCCTGTCGGGTACCCCCTACCCAGCGTAAAAAATTCTGAGTTGCAGCCTGGGAGTCCAATTCTTGTTTGGGGGGAGGCATACAAAGCATATACACCAGACAGAAATTTGTCGTAGAAGCCCATCTTCTGTAACAGTGAAAACATAGGGCCAGAGGACACTATTGAAGGCCTTATTAATGTCCAGGCTTAGTAACAACACTTCTTTAGAATGTAAGTTAGCATCTTGAATAACATTTAGTGTGAGACGTATATTATCTGTGATAAGTCTATACGGAATAAAACCAGATTAGTCAGGTGAGACCAAAGAGGAGATAATAGGGGCCTGTCTATTTGCCAAAATATGACTGAATATTTTAAGATCATTGTTCATCACTGAGATAGGTCTAAAGTTTTGAGGTAGATGATCTTTTAGGGGTTTAGGTAGTAGGGAAATGTTAGCCAACAGCATCTCCTCAGGAAGCTTCCCGCCCTGCAAAGTATCATTGAACAATGACAGCAAAAAAGGAGCCGCCACAGGGGCAAAATGTTTATAGTAAGTAACCGTAAACCCATCTGGGCCTGGTGCTGTAGAAGTTCGCAGTGCACTAATCGCACAGGTTCTCTCTTCCAGGGAACATGGGGTTTTATGAAAGCCTATCTGAGAGGGTGTGAGAGCAGGGAGGGGTAGAGAATCAAGCCATGAGCCATCTGGAAGGGTGGAAGTAGTTTGTGGGGGAGCTAATAGGGTGGAATAAAATTGTTCAAAAATACCCAATATTTCATGAGGTAAAGAGGAGATGGTACCATTTTTAGTGCGCAACTTATATATATGTGGGGGCCGTATAGAATGGTTCAGTTTCCGTGCAAACATAGTAGATGCAGAGTTACTATGTAATAGGAAAGAGGCCTTAGACCACCGTAAAGCTTTTTCAGTTTTCTGGGATAGTAAAGTATTCAGTTCTAGCCTCTTTTGCGATATCAACTTTTTGTTAAGGAGAGAAGGGTTGCCAACATGAGTTCTATAATGCATTTCTAATTCCTGGGTAAGTTTCTGAATTTGTTTCAACTGCTCCCTGTTCCTAGAGGATGCCATGGATATAAGGCGGCCTCTTAGGACCACTTTATGGGCCACCCACAGAGTAGCCGGGTAAATATCAGGAGTGGCGTTCAATTGAAAGTATTCTTGGATAGAGCTAACTACTTCCTGAGGAGAATTAACATCTGTAAGCATAGAATCGTTTAGTCTCCAGGAGTAGGGGGTAGGTGCTAGACCTATGAAAGTGATAGTGGCACTATGTTCTGATCCGACCAAATGCATATATGTATACACACCTTCCTGGAGTTGGCTAGCAATATGGGGGGAGCAATAGATATAATCCAGCCTAGCACAAGTCATGTGGGTGGGAGTAAAAAGAATAATCCCTCACTCCCATATTATGTGCCCTCCAGGAGTCTACCAGTTGGAATGTTTCTAGTTTTTTAGTGAGGGAATTTGGAAAGGCTGGGGAGGAAGGTGAGGACAAACTTCTGTCTAGAAGGGGGTACGCTACCAAGTTAAAGTCTCCTCCCACCAATAAATGGGGGGATAAGAACCTATCAAGAACTCTGAAGAAAAAAAAAAAATACTTGCACCACATTAGGTGCATAAACATTGGCTATTGTGAGTGCATGACCTGAAAGGGTGCCTTTAATAATGATAAATTTGCTTTCAGGGTCACGATGAACATGTTGAACGTCAAGGGGAAACGAGTTATGAAGAAAAATTGCTACGCCTCTACTTTTAGTAGAATGTAAGGTGTAAAACCCCTGCTTGTAGGATCTGTGGAAATATGTGGGGTGTTTAGCGGCTGCGAAATGAGTTTCCTGTAATAAAATAATCTTTGCCTCTAGACGTCTATACTGGAGGAAGGCCGTTTTACGCTTGTTTGGGGAATTGAAACCCTGGACATTATGTGAGATACAATGAACCACCATGGCTAAAAAAAAAATAAAAAAAATAGTATCAGTCAGCATTATTATAACCATCTGAAAAATATCAAAAAAAAGGATTGTCTAATCAGTGGAGCATCTAGATCTGCATCGTACAAGATAAAATCTGTCAGTAGCATTTTATGAAACAACCCAGCCCCCAAATTGTGGCCGGGATCTCCACAAAATTGTGTGCGACTACCATCATGTACCAATGTTATAAAAAAAAAAAAACTTAAAAACAATAGAAGTAGGGCTCTAGGAGCCACTATAACAAAAGAAATCACAATAATCCATAGATCAGATAGGCTAGCTGCCTTTCCTGAAAGGACATAGAAACTTATCAAAAGGGCCAACCGGGCCCAAGCCCCGCCATCGTAATACATCGTAAAACATTGGGAGCAGAGCGGCCACTACTCTTCTGGGTAGTGTCATTTCCAGCCATGCTCGGTGACAGGGTCACGTGTCAAGGAATCACATGAAATCAGCATACGGACTGTAAATAAAGGGTTCTTAGACCCATGTAAGGAAAATGTTTTGCACGTCCAAATATCTAAAGGATTACGCAATATTAACAACATGTATGAATATAATAAGGCTACAGCATGTCTCAATATCTGATCAATATAATGAATTATATGAAAATGAGCAAAGATCCTTTCAACTCGGATCTTGTCTGACACTCCTTTCCCTTCGTGGAGATGGAGTGTTCCAGATAGGAGATAGCAGAGGGGTGGGGGGTGGACTTTAAGGTGAAGGAGCGTTCGCCAGGCCTAGCTTAGCCAGAATTTCTCGTCCCTCGAGAGATGTAGCTGTGTATGTGCTGCCATTGTGTGGATCAACTTAAAGAGAAAGCCCCACTTGTAGCGGCAGCAAGCCGAGAAAAGGGCAGATGTGATTTCCTTCATTTTTTTGCGCTTCTTCAGCATAGCAGGAAAAACATCCGGAAAAACTTGCAGAGTTGTACCTTCGAAAGAAATCGTGACAGTATTGCGAGCAGCCCTTAGTATATTTTCTTTGGTCAGGAAATCTTTCATATACAGAACGATGTCTCGAGGCGGTTTATCGTTAGGGGGTTTTGGGCGTAGAGCTCTACGGATACGGTCACATGCAAAGGATCTAAGGTCATGGTCTGGAAGAAGAGACTTAAAACAATTTGGATGTAGCTTGTAAAAGATCAGTCACTGTTTTCGGAATTCCCCGAATGCGCAGATAAATCCTGCAATTATCGAGATCCTCCACCTGCGCCTGCAACTGTGTAAATGCCGTATGTAAGTGGTCATGATCTCTGGAGAGCTCGCCATAAGCCAAGCTGAGCTCATCATGTTTCGTTTCTAAACGGTCAGCTCTGGAGCCCAAATCAGCTATTTCCTGAGAGAGGACATTTGTACTCTTGTGGAGTTCTGATTGGAATTTAGCAGCCAACTTGGTGTACATAGTCTCCAAACAAGATTCTAAGTCCCGCTTTGTAAGTTGCTGTGCATACTCACTGTCCTGTGTAGTACCCTGCACAAGGTGGGATGGGGATGCTCAGTCGGAATTATCTTGAGACATGCTGCAAATTTCCTGCGTCTTCAGTAAATATGTTGTAATGGATTTTTGAGCATTACCCCTACTTTTCTTCTTGGTGGACAGCATGCAGGAAGTCTCCTGGGGGTGATCAACTGAAAATTATATAGCAAAGGATGCAAATAACCCCAGGGGACCTATACAGCCCGATGCAGATATAAGGATGCGACTACATAGGTGCGATTAGATACCGCAGGGCAGTCTGTATATTGTAAAAATGAATGTCACCGTGAGGGAGGAGGTAGTATTTATAAACTTTAAGTATATGATCACAATAAAGGCCAGGGGCCCAGATGCAGGCCCCAGACTCTGTGGTAGTGCTGACAGGCACAGGGGCTATTATCCTGTAGACCCCTGGGGTGCTGGCTCCGGAGCCCTCCAGAGGGGATGCAGGGAGCACAGATCCTTCTCCCCCCAATGGCTGTCCGCCACAGCAGGCTTTCAGGCCCAGTAGGGGCCGTTTTTATAGTCCCCTTATATGGAGGGCCTACGAGGCCGTAACCTCTGGCCACAGTCCCAATACACCGCACTTACGTGTCTGGCCAGCAGATGGATGCGAGTCCGGCGCCGAACGAGGCAGCGATAGCCCACCGCCCCGGAGGGGAGGGGAAAAAAAAAAAAACACTTGGCTCCCCTCCACAGAGTACAGAAAGGGACGGCGGGGCCTCCGGTGCCTACCACAGGTCTGCTGGAGATAATTGACAAGATCCTCATGTGTAGTTCTGCGATGATTCCGCACTGTTCTCATGATCATTGACACTCCACGAGGTGAGATCTTGCATGGTGCACCAGACCTAGGGAGACTGATAGTTTTGTCTTTCTTCCATTTGTGAATGATTGCACCAACTGTTGTCACTAGAGATGAGCGAATCGAAGTAGGCGAAGTGGAATTCGTTTCGAATATTAGGAAAATTTCGATTCACGTCGAATCCGAAAATAAGCAGACTTCGGATGCGCGAATCGAAATTTTTCCTAAAATGGCGGCGACATGTGCGGCGACGGAGCGGGGGTGTCTGGGAAGGCGCACAGACAAGGCGCGCTGACCCATAATGCATTCATTCATGACATGTGATCGCATTAGCCAATCAGCAGCCAGCCAGCCAGCACAGTGTAATGGTCGAGCTATAAATGGCGGCCATTTTAGAATTCTCCATTTGCCTCCAGTCATTCAACAGAGGCAGACCTGGCTGTATTCAGGGAGAGAGTTAGGGCCACAGAAACGTTAGTTAGGGCCACAAAAACGTTACTTAGGGCCACAGAATGGTTACTCAGGGATACAGAATTGTTACTTAGGGCCACAGAAACGTTACTTAGGGACAGACACAGAATTGTTACTGAGGGACACAGAATTGTTACTGAGGGACACAGAATTGTTAGTTAGGGCCACAGAAACGTTACTTAGGGACAGACACAGAATTGTTACTGAGGGATACAGAATCGTTACTGAGGGCCACAGAATCGTTACTCAGGGCCACAGAAACGTTACTCAGGGCCACAGAAACGTTACTCAGGGCCACAGAAACGTTACTCAGGGACACAGAATTGTTACTCAGGGACACAGAATTGTTACTCAGGGACACAGAATTGTTACTCAGGGACAGACACAGAATTGTTACTCAGGGACACAGAATCGTTGAATTAAAGAGTATGTCAGACAACATGCAGAGGAGTGGCAGAGGAGGCAATGTTTTAGGAGCGAGCAGATGTGGCAGCAGAGGAAGGGGTCGAGGCAGCACTATTCGCAGCCAGAGGCCAGTGCTCCCGGTGTCATCCAGTACAGTGAGGAAGAGCTAACAGAGGGCGGTCAGGAACGGGGGGAGACATCCGCCTCTTCAGCAGCCAGGCGAAGAAGTAGTGGCGAGGAGAGTGGCTTGGTAGCCGGTCTAGAGACAGGTCTGTCTCCTGACCCACACGCAGCCGAGGGGGCTAGTAGTGAGGCGGAGACCCTAATTGATGATGATGAGGCTGATCGCACTTGGCAGCCTCGTCGTCATCAGGCTATTGCTTCCGCATCATCAGGAGAAGAGGGTGGCAGCTTGGCAGCGAGCAAAACAGTCGGTGGGTTGTCTCCATCGCCACACTCTGCCATGTGCCACTTTCAGGTCTCCTCACACACTGCTGGTGTGTTCCATTTTTTGTCATAGGGTGCTGGCAGATTACGGGCCTCCCATAGCTGCTGCCAGGCCCCTAATCTGCCATGGGCCCCTGTACCGCCTCCTCATGCTGCTGCCAGGTCCAGAGTCTCTCATGGGTCCCTGTACGGCCTCCCATTGCTGCTGCCAGGAGGCAGCAGGGTCGCAGCAGTGTCAGTGGAGGCAAACGGCCACGGAGTAGAGCACCAGCTCCACTGCAGCCTACCACCACGGCCAGTAGTGGTGCCGGTGTGCACGGAGGAAGTAGCAGTCAGCCAGTGAGGAGTAGCGGGGGCAAAGTTTCCTACTCGGCGGTGTGGCAATTTTTCGTCAAGCCGCCCGAGGAAGTAAACGTAGCCGTATGTCGACTATGTGGCCAGAAAGTCAAGCGTGGCCAGGGGGCCCATGTTGGGACTACAGCGTTGCGTCAGCATATGCAGCGTCGCCATTCGGTGGCCTGGGAAAACCGTGATAAAGATACGGCGGTTCTGCCTGCCCCAGCCCAGGGTTCCATTTTGTCATAGGGTGCTGGCAGATTACGGGCCTCCCATTGCTGCTGCCAGGCCCGTAATCTGCCATGGGCCCCAGTACCGCCTCCTCATGCTGCTGTCAGGTCCACAGTCTCTCATGGGTCCCTGTACGGCCTCCCATTGCTGCTGTCTCCATCTCCACACTCTGCCATGTGCCACTTTCAGGTCTCCTCACACTGCTGGTGTGTTCCATTTTTTGTCATAGGGTGCTGGCAGATTACGGGCCTCCCATAGCTGCTGCCAGGCCCGTAATCTGCCATGGGCCCCAGTACCGCCTCCTCATGCTGCTGCCAGGTCCACAGTCTCTCATGGGTCCCTGTACGGCCTCCCATTGCTGCTGCCAGGCCCGTAATCTGTCATGGGCCCCTGTTGTCGCTTGTTGGCATATTCCGCTCGTTCAGACGCTCCTTCTCCTGCTACTCCTCTTCACGGATTCCGTCAGCAGTCTTTCTTGGAATCTGTTTCCAAGAGACAACAGTTTGCGAGCACGCACCCGACGGTGCAGAAGCTGAACGTCCTCCTGTCCAAGTTGCTGCTGCCAGGCTCGTAATCTGTCATGCGCCCCTGTACCGCCTCCTCATGCTGCTGCCAGGTCCAGAGTGTGTCATGGGTCCCTGTACGGCCTCCCATTGCTGCTGCCAGGCCCGTAATCTGCCATGGGCCCCCGTACCAACTCCTCATGCTGCTGCCAGGCCCGTAATCTGTCATGGGCCCCTGTACCGCCTCCTCATGCTGCTGCCAGGTCCAGAGTGTGTCATGGGTCCCTGTACGGCCTCCCATTGCTGCTGTCTCCATCGCCACACTCTGCCATGTGCCACTTTCAGGTCTCCTCACACTGCTGGTGGTTTCCATTTTTGTCATAGGGTGCTGTATGGCCTCCCATTGCTGCTGCCTCCACACTCTGGTCTTGGCCCCGTGACTGCCCAAATGAGTGAAGTGTGCGGTGATTCTAAGATCGACGGCACTCATCTGCATGTCATACTGACTGACAGTATTATTTCTCTTCCCCAGCAGACTCCAAGGGCATTTAAATTAAAGGTACAGTGTTCTGCACTAATATAAAGGCTCTCTGAAGCCTAGAAACACCCTTTTATAAGTTAAATTCGCAGCGAATATATTCGACTCGAATCGAAATTTTTCCACGAATTCGTCGAATCGAATTTTTGAATACTTCGCTCATCTCTAGTTGTCACCTTCTCACCAAGCTACTTGGTGATAGTTTGGTAGCCCAGTCCAGCCTTGTGTAGGTCTACAATTTTGTCCCCGACATCTTTGAACAGCTCTTTGGTCTTTGCCATGCTGGAGAGTTTGGAATCTGTTTGATTGCTCCTGTGCACAGGTGTCTTTTATACATTTCAACAAAAAGATTAGCAGCACCCCCTTTAAGAGACTGCTTCTAATCTCAGTTACCTGTATGAAAGACACCTGGTAGCCAGAAATCCTGCTGAATGATAGGAGATCGAATACTTATTTCCCTCATGATCATGAAAATCAGTGCATAAATTTGTTAGACATGCATTTCTTTTGAATTTTTGGTTGCTATTCTGTCTCTGTGTGTTACAATACACCTACCATTTGATTTTTAGACTGATAATTTCTTTGTGAGTGGGCAAACATTCAAAATCAGCAGGGGATCAAATACTTATTTCCTTCACTGTATGTGCTATACCCCACTAATGCCTGTAAATATGAAAAATCCTATGATCTTGGTAATTAGTCTGTTTTGGGTTACAGACAGTTACTGCTGATCTGAGATAAACATAAGTACCTCCATGTGGAGTTGCTGCTGCGCCTATTGGTGTCCATAATGAATATTGTTTTTTAAGAGTAAGAGTAAGTGTGGATACACTGTGGAATTATAGCAGACCTACCAGCCTTCCCTCAGATAAATTATAAGATATTTTTATTTAATTTATTCCAGGTACTTCTACCGTCAAATAACCTACCAGGATGTCTTTGGGGTGTGGGAGGAAACCGGAGATAGGAGTTTTTTTTTTTTACTTTACAGAGTGGGAGTGCTGTACCAATTGCCCACTCCTTCGGTCCACTTTTGAGTCTGGGCACCCATCTCCCCCCCAGGCAGCGGAGTTGGTTGCTCTGTCTGGTTGACCATGGTCACCTTATGAAGCACCATGGTTAGGCAAAGCCCATGAGTGTAGATTTTATGTTAGAGGTGAATACATTAGGTATATTAATCATTTACCACTGATTAGTATTGATACATGATTAACACTACATATGTTAATCATGCTTTCCCTTGATTTTATTTTTATGTATACATAATAGATGTTAATCATACTGTCTATTGATTATATTCTCTTTAATACGTTTTTTTATATGGCAGATCACCAAGTAGCAAGTCTTCCTGATGAAATATGAAAAATTTCCGAAATATGCTGAACAAACCACTAACCAACATTTGTCAGTATATTGCACTTTACCTGTAATTAGGCACTTTAGACTGAGAGCTGCAGAGTTTATATCATTGGTTGACAAATATTAGCCAGCTGTTTTAAAGTATGACATACTGTACGTTGTAATAAAGTATTTTTTATACCTGTGTGGATATTGTTGGTACCTTAAAAGTCCCATAAATGGTAAATGGGGATGGTACAGATCATCAGCAGGCTGGAGTTAGGGAAAATCTGTAGACTGCTGGCTGTACATTGCTCTTAACGAATGTTGTGGTCAGAGTGGGTGTATCAAAACAAAAAGACAAACCAATATTTTTTTTAATATTCATCTTTACATGGCAAAATTTGCCACATTATGAAAGCAATGAAATCAAGTCCAAAATGCCCGTAGAAAGAAATTTTTTAAATAACAAAATTAGTAAACCATTAACACATCATAGGAAAAACTACGCTGTAAAAATAATTCAACACCTAAATTTTACATACCTGTGGATTTGAAAATTTAACTTTGGGATTATTATCTATCTCCCATAAACCTTCATTGAATCCTTTTCGTTTGTTGGGTTTGCCATACTTCTCCTTATTTTCATCATATGGGAATATGTCCTTTGGTCCCAAAAAAGCCCTTCAAAACAAAAAGAAATTATTTTCTAATTTGTGGCACACATACAACAAACATAACAAACCAATTTTTGTTTTCTTTATGTGAATGGACTGCCAATCAATAACTGTTACATGTTTAGTCATTAATTGGTTTACCAAGTAATCAGAGCAACGCTTTGTGAAATCTCACTTACTCTGTTCATCACGTCTACTAAGGTAGTTTTGGTACAAATTAAGAATTTAAAAGTTCAGAACCCCACAGCTACCAATCAGAAAATTGTGCTATGGACCACAGTAATAAGCTGCAGTGTGTTTCTATGCTTTACACTAACTTCCCACACACGTGTGTGTAACTACTTGCCTACATATACAGTAGAATCACTAAGCAACTTCTACTGCAATCCCTTTAAGAGTTAAAATAGATACACTCACTGAAGTTTGCTAAAAAGCACTTTACTGTGCATCAGAAAACATTTGCATCTCCCCTCTCCTCATTTGTCATCCTTTGACTCTAACTGCTGTTGATCTTCATGCAGCCACTATTAAAATTCAGCCACTGCAGCCATAGCTGCATAGCATTTCTCAGTGCAGGGTTCCTGTTGGTGACAAGAGTGCACTATGTCTGTGCAACACATGTCAGCAAAGCAGCTTGTAGATTCTATTGGGAGAGCATGCGACAGGCTGAACACATGAGAGCAATTGAGAGAGACAAAAAACAAAACAAAACATTGTCACTATAACAGAAGTGCCTGCAGAAAGTACTTCATGAGGGGCTCATCAGGTATTTTAATATTGAAAATTACTTTGGAAATTGCACTAAAGAGGAATTTAAAAAGATAAGATCACCTTCAAAAAAAAAAAAAAAAAAAAATTAAAATAAAATGCACATCTTTTTGCAGGTTAAAATACTTGCACATTTACAATTTTTTTTTTTCCCCTTAGGAGCCTGCAAAGCATTGCAGCTGCGACCTACAATGTCAGGACATTTCAGAGGGTGAGCTGCAGGAGCATGTTACACATTCCACCCTAAAAAGTGTATCATTAAACATGTCCCTGAAGATGAACTTTTGAAGTTTTCCTCTAAAAGCGGAGTTCCACCTCCCTCTGTAAAAAAAAAAAAAAAAAAAAAAAAATTGAAAGTCAGCAGCTATAAAAACTGTAGCTGCTGACTTTTAAAATTAAAAACAGCCACTCACCTGTCCCATGATCCCTTGGTGTCCTCCCCACAGTCCGTCCTGTGTTCCAGGCGCTGGCATCTTCAGTGTGGGCACCTGGCTGCGCTTCCTGAATGGCACTGTAGTCTTCTGGGACCTGTCACGTGTCCCGGAAGACTATGGGGAGGGAGGGTAGGACGACAACTTCCGCTCACCTAGGCGATCGCAGCAGAAGTGTGAGCGGGTACCTGTCAATTTCAGGAACTTCTTTAAAGCGGACCTTCCCCTTTTGGGTGGAACTCCGCTTTATCTCTGGAAGCTGTTCTCCCCGCGTATCAGAGCTGATGGAACACTTCCGGATGTAGAGACCACTCGCCCTGAACCAGTATCTGATGGCCGAGATAATCTGCTTGCCAGTTTTCGATGCCTGGAATGTGTACAGCAGACAGAGCTGGAATGAACCTCTCCGCCCATTGCAGAATGTGAGATGCCACCAGCGCCGATGCTGCACTTCTTGTGCCCCCCTGACTGATATATGCCACCGCAGTGGCATTGTCTGACTGAATCCTGGTCTGCAGACTCAACAGACGGTCTGTCCAATGAGTCCGTGACAGCCTGATTGCCCTAAGCTCCACGAGGTTGATGAAAGCGAGCTTCACCGGAGTCCATTGACCCCGAGCAGAGCCCACTCCCAGGACTCCTCCCCAGCCCGACACGCTGGTATCTGTTGTGACCACAGTCCAGCGAATGGGGAGAAAAAAAAAAACAGACTTTCCATTCCGTAGAGCCAGGGACTTCATCCAACAAAGAAAGGGGGCCGTTGTCGACTGTTCCAGGTGAATCCGAAGGTCCAACAAGGAGGAAGCCCGGTTCCATGTCCATAGGATTTCCCTTTGTAATGTTCTCGTATGAAACTGGGCATACGCAACTGCTTTGAAGGTAGCCACCATCAAGCCTAAAACCCACATGCAAAAGATGTAGAGAGCCGCCTGCAAGCCAGGAGCTGCCGAACCACCAACCAGAACTTAAACAAGTTCTCCAACGGAAGGAACACCATGGCCTGCTCTGAATCGAGAATCAGTCCCAGATACTCCAGGCACTTGGACGGTGGCAACACCAACTTCTTGAGGTTCAGGATCCACCCGAAATCCCATAGAGAACGCATGGCGATTTCCACACTAGTAGCAAGTCCCCGCACGCAGGAGCAAATTGTCTTAAGGCCAGAATCGGGGCTAGGATGTTGGTAAAAACCTGAGGTGCGGAGGCTAGACCAAAGGGCAACATCATGAATTGCTAATGCTCGTCCCTGATGGCAAAACGAAGGAATCGCTGATGCCCCTCACAAATGAGGATGTGCAGCTAAGCATCCTTGATGTTCAAGGAGGCCAGGAAATCTCTCTGGTGGAGGGAGGCCCCCACTGAGTGAAAAGATTCCATCTTGAACTTGTGAACCTGCACAAAGAGGTCCAGGATTGGGTGAACCCCGTCCGCCTTGGGAAAAGTGAAGAGGTTGGAGTAGAAGCCACGAAAATGCCCTGAATCGGGTACTGTGATGACCAGTCCATGGAGCAGCAGTTCCTGGAAGGGAAAAAAATCTGTCCGGCGGAAGAGAATGAAACCATCTTGTATCCTGATATAATGATCTTGTGAACCCACTTGTTGTGAAGGAGGGAGGTCCATGGGCCTGGAAACCTGCTAAGATTCCCCCCCCCCCCCACACATATTGGAAGCGGGTGGGGGCAAACCTTCATGCTGAGGGAGACTTATTTGAGGGCTTGGAAGACTTTTGGGGTCAGGGACGCTTGGTGCCACTTGCGGGGGCCTTAAAGGGCCTGGAGCCCTTGGCTGCAAAGCTGGAGGGGCAAAAAATATGTTTATGTGCCTTAAACGATGGCCCCGACTTCTGACAAGCTTTTTTCCCCCTTCTTGGCCTGAGGGAGGAAGGTAATCTTGCCCCCCCTAAAGGTTCTTGATGATGGCATCAGGGTAGCGCCAAAAAGTCGGTTGCCCAGAAAGGGCATGTCCGCCAGAGCCTTCTTGGAGGTCTTGTCTGCCAGCCAACACTTGCGCCAAAGGACCCACCGAAGCACCATGACCGAGATGGACAGTTTGGAAAGAAGAAGAGCAGCTGCATCAAGGGCAGCGTCACAAATGTACTTTATGCCCGGGGCCAACTGGTATACCAGCTCCACATACGCTTAGGGCAACTGACTAGAAGTCGACCCTTGGCCCCATTCGTCCGTGTCTGGGAGACAAAGGCCAGCCATCACTGGCCTAAGTGCAGATCTGGCGACAGTGAACATAGATAGGGCCACCTCCTCTGCCCTGCGGTCCACAGGGTCCTTAAATGAGGGATTCCTCCACAGAAAACACAGTGGTCTTGTTAAGCCGGAAGATGGGAGGATCAAACACCAGCGAAGATTTCCACTTCAACAGGGCGTCCTCAAAAGGGATAACACACTGCAAAGCATTTGGTAAATGCGGAACCCACGGCGTTGGGATCTGGTTTGGTCTCAGAATTGTCCGAGGACGAGGGCAGCGGGCGCGTCTTGCTCACCTTGCGGCCAATGACCGGCTCCACATGGGACACAAACGTCTCCAGGACGGCCGAAGTATGTGTTGAGCCCTGCCTCCACAAACCCAAAGTTCCTGAGGGAATAACCGCCGCAGGCTATGGGAAAATGGCTGCCAAGGACCTCCCCCAGCCAACCTCCATCAGCCACTTAGACCCTCAAAAAAATGGCTGCCAGCCGAAAAAGTTCCACAAAAATGTAACCCTAGAGGCCAGAGGCTGAAAACCACCAAGAAAGTGGCCGCCGTGGCTACAATAACATGGCCGCCGGCCATCCCAGCCACATGCAGAGCACTCTGCGCCCCCCAATCCAGGCAGGCCTGCAAACCATGATGGACACCTCCCCCCACAGCAGGACAAGGCCCCTCCAGCCCCCTATGAGTCCCAGACTGCAGAGGGAAGAAGTCCGTACTACCAGGGTCTAGCCAGGAATGAGGTACCCGGGCTAAGCCCATGCCCTTTCCAGGGCACTGGTGAATGAAGGGGGGAGGTGGGTGGGATGCGATGGGTGAGAGGAAACCCTGCAGGACCGACCACCCCAGGGAGCACCTGCGCCACACCGTATCCTGGACAGGAGGGGACAGGTCCTCCTCTCCACTGAAGTGGGGGGCTGTTGGCCAGGGGTATACTCTGACACATACTAAAAGCACCCGGTCATATGCGTCCCCGCGTGGCATTTAACTTGCTGACCACCCCAGTCCGTAGGGCACATTCCAACCAAGAGCGGAGCTGGAGGTCTGCGCGTGCTTACTGGTCAGACTGGGGTGACCACTGGATCTAGATTATCCAGACCATCCCTAGCCCAACTGTTGACAGATCTCTTCAGGAACACAAATGTCCAGTAAAAAAGAAAAGGAGAAAAAAAAAAAAAAAAGTGGGATGACATGTCCCAGCAAAACTTCACGTACATACTATTAAGACACTAAGCAGATAAGACAGGAGACCGATAGCAGAGGTTTTATACCCAGAGAGGACTCTATAGGAGGTGCCCAGTCTTTTTCTGCCTAGTGTCCTACTCCTGTAGGTGGGGCTATAAAACCCTGCCAAGCTTGCAAAATATTTGGTTTTTAGGATTAATCATAATTATTAAAATGTTTGAATGTTCGCCTTAAGCCGATATTTAATTCTTCAGTAAAATTAGCTGAGATAAGTTATAGCTGAGACCGAAAGATATGAGTTAAACTGAGACCAGCTAAACCAGCTGAAGGCTATATTAAAAGGCATAGCTGGTTAGAAGTCTCTAGTAAATGTCAAGGGTATTAGGAGTGACTCATTATAGACTTATTACTTAATGTATTTTAATAGTATCTGTGTGTATTTAGTATAATTTATAAGTTGCTAATATTGATACATATATAATTAGTGATTATACATTGATATGTTGTAAAGATACGTTCTTAAGTTATATTATAATTTAAATATGACAGTTGAGGTTACATCAACATATGTACCTGTCCATCAAAAACATCAAATATATAGCGTCCCCTGCCTTCTATGATATTGCTCTGCTAGCAGTACTGATTTCCATACAAGGTATTAAGATCACTAGGTATGACGCTTATTTGCTTCATAAAAGGTCCATAAGGGACAGTTGGGGGGGGACACAGACGCTAACACTTTGACACACACACACACACACACCTGTTCAACAGACATACATAAGGACTTTCTGAAAAGCTGGAACAGGTGCTACAAGACAGTCATTAACATCACTTCCGTCTTCTTACTCGGACGCAGAAGACAAGATCACATGAAGGAAAGAACAGCACATGGCCAGGACAGCCATGACAATAATGGTGACTTTTCTTTAAACTTCTGCTTGATATTTCTAGTTTTATCTACATGGAACTGTTCATGATACGCTTTACATTGTTATTTTAAGCCATTGTGTGATAAAATAAAATCCCACTTTTTTTTTTTATTTCAACGGCTCTTTCATTCATAATTGCCTCAAGACACTAAAAGAAGTATTAGATGTGTCTAAAATCCAACTCAATGAGAAACACAAGCCAGAGGGGAGGGATTTGTGTCCTTTGATGTACTCCAACAAAAGGATTTTACAGATAAACCCCAAATCATAAATTTCTTAAATCATGCAAGGTACAGAGGAGTTAATAGTATTTACTACAGGGATGTCCCAAAGCAATGAATCTGAGGGGTGAGGAACACCACAACAAGCGCAAAAGAACTGGGTGAACCCAGTTATAAAGCCGGCTGACAAGACCCATCCTCCAAAACTGGCACCCACAAGAGCAAAACATTGCAAAGCAGAACTGAGGAGACCAAGTAGCAACCTTACAAACTGAAACAACAGAAGCATGATGTTGAATGTAGCAGGAAGAACAGACACACCTAGCGGAATGGGCCTTCATTTAGATTTAGAGGCAGCATGACCCTTAGGAGGTCCTTCAGGCAGAACAAAAAGGGAATCAGACAGCTGAAATGAAACCGCAGACTTAATATAGTATGCAACAGCCCAAACAACCAAAAGTATGAAGTGTCTTTCGGACACTTAGGAGTCGGACAAAACGATGGCAGCACAATATGGCGATTCAGGTGCAACAAAAACCATCTCAGGGATGTTGAATTTAGAACGCCGATGCTCGGGACATGTAGTTCCCAAATGCCGGGCAGGTAGGGTTTTTTTTTTTTTTTTTAAATCCTTCAGCTCTGCTGCGGGCAAGCAGCAGGGCTCATCTGTCAGGTGGAAGCATCCTGGCAGCATCACTGCCGCCAATTGCTTCCACACAGTGCCAGCCTCCGTTCCCCCGCATGAACCGCCCACTATCTCCCGGGCAGTGTGATGTGCACTGCATTACATTCAGGGAAGGCATCCAGGGTGTTTTAGACACTTGATATCTCAATAAAGAGAACCTGTAACCAAAAATCAACACAGAGGGGACTTGTCCCCTATGTGATCAAAAAAAAAAAAAAAAAAAAATTAGGAATTTTTTTTTTTTTAAATTGTAAAACATCAAAGTTAGAGCCAAGCACATAACATCCCCGCCCCCCCCCCCCATATATGCATGTACAAACGTAAAAGCACATGGCGGGGCGCCTACGCATAAAAACGATTGCGATAGACATTCGATCGATAACACCACGCACGCCAGAAAGAGCAATAATTCTAGCATGAGATCGCCTCCGTACACTATACTGATGACCTATGAAGGGCTTTAAAAAAAGTGTCGCCTATAGAAAATGAGAGGTACTGAAGTTTGTCACCATTTCACAGTTGCACGCAAATTTAAGGTTTGACATGTTAGAGATTTACTCGCTGCAACCTCATTTTTTATATTTTACAAAAAAAAAAAATAGGGTAATTTATTGCTTTTTTGTGCCCTAAAATTAACTTGTAGTTTTTTACTGAAATTTTGCGGCAATATGCAACATAAAAAAACTGGAACCACCAGTATTTTATTCTCTAGGGTGTCTGCTTTCAGAAAATATATGTTTGGGGATTTTGTGTAATCTTCAGGCCTGAAATGATTTTTTAAACGTGTGCAAAAAAAACAGCTGTCAGCGAAAGGGTTGAAGGATAAGCCCAACACTCCCCTTTCTTGAGGAGCAGCCAACAGGTGCTCATTACACTGCAAGGTCTTTTCCCCTTCCCTGCTAGTCCCCGGGTGCGGTGCTGGAGACAAGCAGAGAGGGGAGGAGGAGATAAACAGCGCAATGTTAAAAATTATTACACGTTTAAGTCACCATAAACCCCTTTTGTTTTCAAAAACCCCAGACTTTCCGAAAAGCACCTCAGATTTAAATACGGTTTAGGTTCAAATTTATTTATCAGGACAAGTAGATCACAAGGGACAAGTAGATTGGGGCAACTATTTAGTCTCTGGACAAGTAGGTTTTTTCTAAAATTTCCACACCCCTGCATCTTTGGAATAAAAGAAAATCAAGGCCTCAACACCACCTAAGAACCAGGAAAGGTTCCTTGTATGAAAGCACATCCAACTCCAAGACCCTGTGAGCCAAGGTAATAGCCACCAAAAAGACAACACTGCACATAAGCAGCAAGAGAATCTCTCAAGGGAGAAAACTGCAAAACAGACAAGTTCACATGAAGACAGAGTGGATTACACAGGAGGAACAATGAGTGACACCCTGAACAAAAGCTTTGGCAAGAAAATGATGTGCAACAGGTCTCTGAAAAGGCATAGGCATGATCTGTCCCTTGACTCAAAGCCAAAAACATCTCCAGACCAGACTGGAGAAAAGCAATAACATGCCCCAGGACACTGTTGAAGATGGAAGGTATGAATTTCACAGCAAGAAGCCTTCCAAGTACGACCATACATGTTCCTAGAAGTCGACCTAGCACTGAAATTCCAGTGTTTCAGGGCTCAGATTTGTCACACTGTCAAAGTCAGCCAGGAATCCTAAGCATTTCTTGAACCATCTCCGCAGACAAATCCCCAGCGAGAGGATCTGTGCATTTTTATATACATGGGAGCCATGTTTGTTTAGAGATCAGTTAGGTCCAGTAAGAAGCTCATCTTTTAGGGTGAACAAGCACTTTTTGATATATGAGCACGTAGCACTTTTCCTGGAGCACTTGGAAGGACTTTATTTCTGGATTATCCTTCATTGAGTGGTTTGCACCTTTATTTTTAATTGTTTATTATGAACTTATGACGATATATTATTGTATCACAGCATGTTAATATATTATATGCACTTTAGCACACATTGCACTTGTTTACTGTTTTTTTTGGACAATCATGTACAGATTGTGATATTATTGTTTGTTTAAATTTAAAGAATCCGCGTATTAATTAATTTCATCTGTACATTTTAGAATCCAGTATTAAGGATTTGTCAATGCAGAAATCTGGTTTCAGGTCACCCAAGCATGAGGGTATAAAATTATTTAGACATATTAATAGCAGAAACAATTCAAACAGCTAAGAAGCAAAAAAATATATACAGCAAACTTACGTTTCATGGGTTCCAAAAAAGAAAATAGGCATTTTATTTGAAGGAGGCTTAACTGCCCCATCAGGAAGTTCATCCACCTGTTAGAGCAATGTAAAAGTTTAAGGCCATGTCATTAACATAAAATAAATTACATTTAATGCACAATTCAGTAAGTACAATCTCACTGTAAAATAAATATTTGAACTGAAGAAAAATAGCCTTGTTTTAAATTAACCACTTGACCGGCGGAAGGTTTTATCCTCTAATTGACTAGGACATTTTTTTTTTTACTATTCAGCACCGTGCTACTTTTACTGGCAATTGTTTGGTCATGCAACTCTCTACCCAAATTAAATTTATATAAGTTGTTTCAGCTTACTTTTAGTGGCAATTGATCACCATTAAAGTCAAATGGCTTTGTGTGCCATTGACAAAGTGATTAGCTACACCCGAATGAGTTTACAAGTCATTTTTAGGAGGGGGTAATTGTTTTTGAATTTTTTTTCCCTGACATGGTGTTCTTTCACTTGGATGTTATAAGTTCCCTTGAGTAAATACAATAAATTCCCTGGATCAGGACATCACTCCAAACTGGATGAAAGAACCAGGAGGAAACTGGTCAGAGAGACTACCAAGAGGCCTACAGCAACTCTGAAGCAGTTGGTCATTGTATGCATGTGACATCAAAAAATCTCCACAGATATAGCTTGTATGGGAGCAGGGATGGACTGACCATTGCGGCACTCGGGCACTGCCCGAGGGCCTGGGGTCAGTAGGGGGCCCCATGAGATGCCCCTGGTACCTCTAATAGGCTGTTTTGGGTGTGGTTTGAGTGTGGGCGAAGACACAGGGGCCCCATGATCCCCTATTGCCCGAGGGCCCAATGAGTTGCCAGTCCGCCCTGTATGGGTGGGTTGCAAGAAAAAATCCACTCCTCAAGAAATTCCACATGCTGTCACAACTGAGCTTTGCCAAAATGCACCTTGAATATTCTGAGGCCACATGGAAAAAGGTGTTCTGGTCAGATGAGACTAAAATTGAACACGAACACTAAATGTTATGTCTGGCGGAAATACAACAGCTCACCATCCAAATATCACCATTCCTACAGTAAATCATGGAGGTGGCAATATCCTGTTATGGAGGTATTTCTCTGCAGCAGGGACTGGAACACTTGCTAGGATAGAAGGAAAAATGGATGGGGAAAAATACCACCAAATTCTTGAGAAAAATCTGCTGTCCTCTGCCAGAAAGTAGTCAACTGGAAGAAGGCTTACCTTCCAACATGACAATGACCCAAAGCACATGGCAAAAATGACCACACCGTGGTTGGAGGAAAAGGTGAATGTCCTTGCATGGCTTAGTCAGAGCCCAGACCTAAACCCCACTGAAAATCTGTGGAATGATTTGAAGACTGCAGTCCAAAAACAGTCACCATCAAATTGAACTGAACTTCAGCAGTTCTGCAGAAAAGAGTGGGCATATATTACAAAGTCTAGACGTGCAAAGTTAGTAGAGACATATTCCAACAGACTAAGGCTGTAATTAAAGCAAAATAGTGGTTCAAAGGTGGTGATCCTTTTTCCAACTTGGTGATTCTGTTTTTGAATCCCCCCCCACCCGACATGTTGGTGTTGTATCACTTGGATCTTATAAGTTAAACTGAGTAAATACAGCTGGATAAAACAAAAAACACAACTGTCTTCATTTCAGGCTGCAAAGCAACAAAATGTGGTTATTTTAAAAAAGGGGGGCCATTCTTTTCTATACCCAATGTATATAACACTTACACAATAGCTGTGTGGGGAAACTGTGCCTAACACTTTTGCAAGTCCAAATAGACTATATTTAAAGCCACTCCTTTGTCCAAGTTTTTGTTTACTTCCGCAAAAGATTATTTTGACAACTTTGGCCTTTTATGAATCCATGCTGTCTACTGCTTAAATTACTTTTTTTTTAGCAAAACACTTCTGTCCTCTTTTAACCTCTTGCCCTCTAGAGGATTTACCCCCCTTTCAGACCAGGCCATTTTTTGCGTTACGGCGCTGCGTTACTTTAACGGACAATTGCGCAGTCCCGCAACGCTGAACCCAAATGAAATTTACATTTTTTTTCCCCACAAATTGAATTTTTTTTCGGTGGCATTTGATCGCCTAAGCATTTTTTATGCCATTAAAAACAAAACAAAACAAAAAAAAAAAAAAAAAAAAAACCACACAACACACACACACCACTGACTATACTAATGGCACTGGGCAGGAACGGGTTAACACGAGGGGCAAAGGGTTAACTGTGTGCGGTTTTACTATGTGCTACCGGCTTCACTGTAAGCATACTGCTTTGCGGTGTGCACGAGCTGACAAGGGGGAGAAATGTTTTGTTTATTAACAGTTCTCCACGTCGGAGAATCTCGGCAATCACCGGGCGCCGGTAAGAAATCACTGGCAGGGGCCCGGTAATTGACAGCCGCGACCACGAATGGTGGAGCAGGTAGGGCGAACGCCCCCTAGAAGGAAATGCAAAATCACGTACATATACACACACTTGATTTTGCATACCCGTGCCGCCCTATAGCAGTATTTCTGCTATAGGGCAGTTGGGAAGCGGTTAAATCAAACTCTCAAGTAACTTTTCAACCATAGAAATTAAACTAATTTTTCTGTAGTTACTTGGTAAACACTTGATTTTATTAGGTACAACTTGCTAGTACCGGGTTGGACCCCCTTTTGCCTTCAGAACTGCCGTAATTCTTCGTGGCATAGCTTTAACAAGGTGTTGGAAACATTCCTCAGATTTTGGTCCATATTGACATGAGTTACTATTATCGATCATTCTTATTCTCCTCTGACCATTTGTCCACACAACTGCCGCTCACAGGATGTTTTCTCTTTTTTGAACCATTCTCTGTAAACCCTACAGACATTTGTGCTAGAGAATCCCAGCAGATCAGCAGTTTTTTAAATTTTCAAACCAGCCCATCTGACACCAACAACCATGAGACGGTCAAAGTCACTTAAATCCCCTTTTTTCCCCCATTCTGATGCTTGGTTTAAACTTCAAGTCTTCACCACATCTAGAAGCCTAAATGTATTGAGGTACTACCATGTGCTTGGCTGATTAGCAATTTGTATTACCAAACCATTGAACAGGTGTACCTAATAAAGTGGCCGGTGAGTGTATATACAGAGATGGACAAAAATATGGAAACACGTATTGCAGGTGTGAAAGGGACATTGTGCTTCGCATTGACAGCGGAAGCGATGTAACATTCTTTTGCTTCCGCTGTTGAGACACCTAGTTAAGAAGTGGGAAGCCTCACCTTTGTCATTCCCTGCGTGCGCTGCTAGTAATTCGGCATCATGTCAGAGCTTACCGAGTTATCACATAGGGGACTATTGGTCTCCAATGTGATAGCAATAAAATCATAAGTGACAGGTCCACTTTGTCGGGGGGGGGGGGGGGGGGGGGGGGGGGCAGTGTGTGCAAGGTGGGGACAGGAGTGTGTGCAAGGAGGGGGCAGGAGAGGAGCAATGTATATAGTGAGGGAGCAGTGTATACAGACAAGCTCCCTCACTGGCCACCACTAAATGCCAATGCCGGCTTTTAAAAGCAATTACCAGCTTTAGTTTTGTTCTTCGCTATAGCCCCCGAGAAGGAGCCGTCATTTGCTCCGCTGCTTAAGTAAACAAAGCGGTGGGATCACTAGGTTATGTCACTGGGTGACTGTGCCCCTTTGTTTACTTTAGTGGCGGGGTGAATGACCTCTCCTCAGAGCTATAGGGAAGGAAAAAAAGAAGCCAGCAATTGCATTGAAAAATCAGCAATGACATTTAGTGGCTGCAAGTGAGGATGTGTATACACCGCTCATTGTCTGCTTCCTTTGACATTAGTGGAAATGACAAAAACAATCCTTCTCACCTATAATGTATGTAGGTTCAGAGGAGAGAGAGACAGCCTGCTCTCCCAGAGCTAGCCCCTTAAAATGTGCTGTCACCAAAAGGCAGTTGACCATATTAGGCAACGATTTTGTTCTTTTACCTAGTGTTTCCATAAGTTTGTCCAACCCCTATCTATACTGGCCTTGCACCAAACTAGTAAAACCAAGCCAGTCAGTAAAGACACAAAATTAGAAACAATGGTTTTAAAATACCACAGCTCTTGAGTACACAGGGGTGTAAGCCATCTGGTCCAGGTGCTTTATCCACCTTTTATTTTGTCTAAATTATTTATTTATTTCTGGTACTTCTATAGCGCTGTCAATTTACGCAGAGCTTTACACACATATATATATATTGAACATTCACATCAGTCCCTAACCCTCAAGGGGTGTACAATCTAAAGGTCCCTAACTCACATTCATACATACACATATTAGGGCCAATTTAGACAGGAGCCAATTCACCTACCAGCATGTCTTTGGAGTGTGGGAGGAATATCAAATTTTGAGCCACTATCAGTGTCAATAACATCCCCATTAGGGACTTCAGCATCTCCATTTTCCTTTGTATACACAGAGCTGAAAGGCATTTAATAAATTTGTCTTCTCTTTGAACTCAGTCACCAACTCTAAACTATCTTGTAAAGGGCCTACATGAGCAGACCAAAACTTTATCACTCGAAAACTGAAAGAATATCTCCCCAAGTTGAAAGAGCAAGAAGAAAAAAAAACAAAAAAAAAAAACAAAAAAAAACCTGCCAAAAGTTAACCAGCTTTCAGTTTCACTTTAGGGGGCCCAGGTTTATGTGGCCATGACACCCAAAGACAAATTATTTTTAAGCAGTTCTTAAAGCAGAACGTCGGGCAAAAACTTCTTTCAATGTCCCGGTTGCCAATATCCTACCTTCACTGAATATGTCATCCATCTTCTGAAATAGCCTATTCACTTTCAAAATTAAAACCATTCATTCTCTTTGGTTTCCTGTTTGTAAGACCGGTGGCTGCTATGCCTCCTATTCCTCCAGCCACTGGTCTTGGCACATCCTTTCTGTAGTTTTTTTTCCAGGAAGCAGTGATGTAATTCAGCCCCACTTGCTGTGGTGGGCAGACTGAGCCTCTCAGATAGACATTTTCAACATTTACAGTTAGGTCCATATATAATCTGGACACAGGCACAATTGTTGTAATTTTGGTTCTATATGGCACCAGGATAAATCTAAATGAAACAATCCAAATGAATTTGAAGTGCAGGCTTTCAGCTTTAATTCTAGTGGTTGAACATAAATATCAAGTACAAATTTTAGGAACTGCAACCATTTTTTATACACAGTCTCTCCATTTTCATTGGCTCAAATGTAATTGGACAAATATATGAATATAATCATAAATTAAATGTTCATGTTTAATATTTTGTTGAGAATCCTTTACTGGCAATGACTGCCTGAAGTCTGGAACCCATGGACATTACCAAAGACTGGGTTTCCGCCTTTCTGGTGCTTTGCCAGGCTCTAACTGCAGCTATCTTCAATTGTTCTTGGTTTGTGAGTCTTTCTGCCTTTAGTTTTGCCTTCAGCAAGTGAAATGCATGCTCAATTGGGTTGAGATCAGGTGATTGACTCAGCCATTGCAGAATATTCCACTTCTTTTCCTTCAAAAGCTCCTGGGTTGCTTTTGCAGTGTGTTTTCGGTCATTGTCCATCTGTACTGTGAACCGCCGTCCAATCAACTTTGCTGTATTTGGCTGAATCTGGGCTGACTGTATATCTCTAAACACAGCAGAATTCACACAGCTGCTTCTGTCACATCAAACACCAATGACCCAGTGCCACTGGAAGCCATGAATGCTCATGTCATCACACTGCATCCACTGTGCTTTACAGATGACGTTGTGTGCTTTGGATCATGAGCTGTTCCAAGCCTTCTCCACGCTTTCTTCCTGTCATTCTGGTACAGGTTAATCTTGGTTCCATCCGTCCAAAGAATGCTTTTACAGAACTGGTCTGGCTTTAGATTTTGTTTGGCAAAAATCTAATCTGGCTTTTCTATTCTTCAGGCTAATTAATGGATTGCACCTTGTGGTGAACCCTCTATTTGCTCTTGTGAAGTCTTCTCTTGATTGTAGACTTTGGCAATAATACGTCCACTTCCTGGAGAGTGTCCTTCACTTGTCTGCATGTTGTGAATGGGTTTTTCTTTACCATAGAGAGGATCCTGCAATCATCCAACACTGTTGTCTTCCGTGGACGTCCATGCCTTTTTATGTTGCAGAGTTCACCAGTGTGTTTTTCTTTCCTCAGAATGTACCAAACTGTTGATTTTGCCACTTCTAATGTTGCTGCTCTTTGCTGGATGTTTTTAGTTATTGAAGCCTTACAATGGCCTGTTTCACTTTCATGGACAGCTTCTTTGAATGCATGACATAAGTTCATAGCAATAGATTCCAAATGCAAATACCACACTTAAAATCAACTCCAGACCTTTTACCTGCTTTATTGATAAAGAAAGAATGAAGGAGTAGCCCACACCTGGCCATGAAACAGCTTTTGATTCAATTGTCAAATTACTTTTGGTCCCTTGAAGAAGGGGGGATGGCTAATCTTAAGAGCTGTAATTCCTAAACCCTTCCAATTTGAATGTACATACCCTCATATTAAAGCCAAGAGAGTGCACATTCAAGCCATACCCATTATATAACTATAGCTTGAATGTTTTGGTAAATGTCTGGGGAAAAAAAAAAATATATTAAAAAAACTGTGCCTATGTCCAAAATATATATGGACCTAACTGTATAGGCCTAGTGTACCCACCCACATTCACTACAATTCCCTGTAGTTGATGGGAAATGCAATTTCCTTTTATTGCTGTTTCACCTTGGAAGAGCAGATACTCTTATCTTTTGAATTACAGAGATGAGGCCATAAAAATGCAATTAAACTTTTCTCCTAAATAGTAAGGATTATCACATTTTTATTAACGTTTAGTGCTTTGTGTAGGGGGTTAAACTATGAATTGGTGATTTTTTTTTGCCTATCCTGGAGTTCTTCAAGAGTGAAAAGTAAAATAAAAGCTACAGTATATTATCAATTCCAAATACATTCATCAAAGCATCCAACTTACCCTTGCAGGCCAGTGAGGGTAACCTTTCATCTTGGCAAAGATTAGGTCCCCAGGCTTGAAATCTCTTGTCATTTTGTCTTCGCATAAAGCAGAAATAAGAGATAAAGTAAAGTTACAAAATAGTGAAATCATTTAAGAGACAAAAATTGTTTACACCTTTTTGTTTATCTATACAGGTGAGAATGATGACCAACACAAATTCAAGCCACAAGACACCAGGGATGAGGTGTGTGTTTATTTTTTAATTATTAGACAGTTATTTTTAGTGCAAAATATTTGAACATTGAGTCAGGTGGCAAAAAAAACTAAAGTTTTTTTTGGTGAATTGAAAAGTCTATGCACTTATGGTGTTCTCCATTACAACAAAGCTTAACCACTTGACTTCCTGAGGATTTACCCCTCTTCCTGACCAGGCCATTTTTTTTTGCGATATGGCGCTGCGTTACTTTGACAGTTGCATGGTCATGCAACGCTGCACCCAAATAAAATTTACACCCCCCCCACAAATAGAGCTTTCTTTCGGTGGTATTTGATTGCCTCTGAATTTTTTGCACCATAAAACCAAAAACAATTTTGAGAAAATCAAAATACAATATTTGACTAATTTGCTATTAAACATGTCCAGTAAAAAAAAAAAAGTTTAAAAAAAAATCAAATTTCGGCATAAATTTAAGCTAAAATGTATTCTGCTACATGTCTCTGCTAAAACAAAAATCCCAATACATGTAAATTAATTGGTTTACGTGAAAGTTATAGTGTTTACGACTGGCGGTATATATACTGTAATTTTTTAACTAATGATGGTAGCGATCAGCGACTTATAGCTGGACTGCTGTGGGTTTTCGGGCAGCTGACTACCACTGACATCCCCAGAGAAACCAATACAGTTATCAGTGCTAATAAAAAGCACTGACACTGTACTAATGGCATGTGGGGTGATCAAAGAGTTAACTGTGTGCACTTTACACTGTATGCACACTGTTTTGTATGGCTCTGCTATGCAGACCGATACAAAGCAGTGTGCAGGACCTGACAGGGGAGAGATCTGTTTATACACAGGTCTGTCACCTGTAGGTAATACTCAGCGATCACCGGATGCTGGCCAGGAATCACCAGCAGGGATCCTGTCACTGACAGCAGAGGCCGCGCGCACCCCCTACATACATGCACACACACAGCTATTAAGCAGTCTGACGACTCCCAGTGCCAATGACAGATCCAGCATGAGCTCCAAGCCAGCTCAGCAGGATGGCCCTGGGAGACATACTCGCCCCCATCAGAATTTCCGCTCGCCATTGGCAAGCAGGACAGTGGAAATTTCAAGCCCTGCCTTAACGCATCCTCTGCATTACGAACAAAAACATCCTAGTAATTGTATTGCCCCCTCTCCTTCCTAAATATTTAGCCGAGTCATATCTCAATCCAGTGCTGTGCCCATCTGCAGCACTGCTGGCCTGTAATCCTCTCAACAGCTGCCCCCATAGTGAGCCCACAGCTGTGCCCACATAGCAGGCAGCATTCTACGGGGGCACAAAAAGGAAGAGTAAAGAGCATTGGTGTTTGATTGAGGGCGCTCTGTGCAATGGTAATGGCAGATAAGTATAACAGGTTTAAGCCAGAATTAAACATGGTAGACAGGTGATGAAATTTATCAGATGTCAAGAGCATGCATAACTGGGTGAACTGTAAATGAAAAGTACCTTTTTAGACTGCTCGCACATTTATCCACAGATACATAAGAAACAATACTGACGGAGGTCTTGTCAGTTTTTTCTACTGCTATTCTAAACACTGGCCACAAAAACTATCAATTTAGAGAATATATGCACATTGTACAATTATGCTATTGGATAAAAGGGAGACTTATAGGGCTGAAACTAAATGACAATCGATTATGAAAAGAGTGGACGGCACGGTAAGAGGCATGGTGAGTTTTTGGAAGTTATCAGTGGTACTATGATTTTCACTGTAACAGGTGTAAAAAAAAAAAAAAAATTCAAAATTGAATTACAAAATAAAAATTTGGGTCAGTATCTGATCACCGCCACACCAATCATATTACGGTGCTGTACTGCACTGTAGTGACAGCATGAAGAAAAGAAAAAAAGGGTTTTATTTAATTGCTTAAAAAATACAAAATTCCAAAAATTCACCCCCCCAAAAAAAAAAAATATTTACAAATTCCAAAAATTCGCCATGCCTCTTAATACTTCAGACATGACTCCTTTTTGGAAAGTAGACAATCGGGGGTTTTGTACTGTCCTAGCATTTTAAGGGCCTCAAGAAATGAGATAGGCCATCAGTACTGATCAAGTTTCAAAATAAATATATACACACACAATTTTTTATTGGATGTTTTACAACATAAAAATGCTGTGTTTTTTTCTCTCAAATATTTGTATAATAAAAAACCAAGGTGTGATCAAAACGCCACCAAAAAAGTATTTGTGAGGAGGGGGAGGAGGATGAGAAGAAGCCATAGAGTGGAGGCCATCTTTCCTTCAATTATCTCTATGCCGGGATCGTTCGGTGGTTTCTCAGGTAAGGCTGGAGAACCACAGAGTGGTGGCGGGGGCAGATAGCGGCAGCGGCAGGTGGGCAGCAGCAAGGGGTGGGATTATTTTTGGCACCTGTATCTGTGCTTATTTTCATATGGCCAAAGACCGATAGAGGTGTTTTCGGCTAAAACGTTTGGGCCACCAAAATTTCAGTGGATCCCTACTTCAAAAAAAAAAAAGAAAAAAAAAAGTATTTTCTGAAAGGCATGAGACTTTTGAAAAATTTTTTGCTACAAGAAAATGAAATTTTGTTACACAGAATGGTCAATCAGTGGAGCCTTTGAGAAATCCGGACAGTGACGTCATCACACTGGGTAGAGCTTAGACACCAGTTTGGAAAGTCAAATATGCTAATAGCCTGTGACATGCCTCTATGAACTTTTGAACACGTGTAATTTAAATTATTTTTTCTTAATGGGAATAAACTAGCGGTGTGCACTATTTGATGTTTTTCTGCTTCCCTTTAATATACAGTGCTCAGCATAAGTACACCCATTTTGAAAAGTAAAATTTTAATCAATAGCTCACTGAACACAAGAACAATTTTCAAAGTTTTGACAGAAAGTCAGTTGTTCAGAAAGTCAGTTGTGTCTTGCAGGAAACTAGCAGTATTCTTGACTAACGGTTTTAAAAAATTTTCTACAAAGCCTGAGATTTGTTCGGTGAGTGTTATGATGGGTCTTCCTGGGTTTCCTGGACATAAAGAAGATGACCTCTGCACACCTGTAGGACACCATTTCGCACAACCAGGCCACATTATGGAAGACCTCAATGTTTTAGTTCTTAAAGGAAATTTCAAATCCATCCAGGAAAGAAAAACTTTTGAACTAAGAACGATAATTCTATTTGACACAAGAGATAACGGCCTTAATTTGGACATTGGACATGGGATTCCTCAGTCAATATCCAACATATTTATGACTCCCTCTGAGTGCTGTCCCCCCCCCCCCCCCCCCCCCCTAGTCATTGCTTTGCTGTTCTTATCTCTAGGCTAACCTTAGGCTTGTGTTTCTGCTATTTTTTTTTTCTCCTCTCAATCCCCACATATCTTCTAACATTCTGCTTAAACTTTGTAACAGTACTGCTTGGACCTTGAAGAAGGGGACACTCCCTGAAAGCTTGTCCTCAGAATTGTATGTTAGTGCAAATAAAAAAAGTATCGCGGACAGCACTGAATTGTTTCTGTCGCAAGTGCACTAATACGGCTACAATCACCTCAAGCAAAGTTTTGACAAAACTGAGTGTTATAGAACATTTGTTTAGCTCAACTAGGGCGTGGCCTACTCGATGTGGACGTTAGAGAGCCTTGCTGTTCTGTGCTGTATGGGAGAGATCTGCGGTGAGCGTTAACTGTATCTCAACCCTTTTTTGCGATTGAAGCTGGTGTCTGTTGGACACCTTGTTTGTGAGTTTCCTTATACCTTTTTTATTAAAGAGATAAATGAAAAAAAATGTATTGCACCATTATGTTCTCTTTTTTGTCCCTGAGTGTACTGCATGCTCTCATGGAGGTATGAGAAAGAGTGGAGAAGTTCATCATAAGAGCTTGGGCTGCAAAGTTGTTTGTGATCATCATCATCTGGAAGTATCTGAAACATCACCATATCTATTTGGACATCGGGTTCATTGCTCCCAGAGCACAAGCGCTGTTGCTGGTTTATAATCTGACCAGCCATTAGCTCTGGTGAGTTCATTTAATCTCCTTTGGTGGTGGATTTTTCACAATTGGTTCAAGTCACTGAAGATATATATATATATATATATATATATATATATATATATATATATATATATATATATATATATATATATATATATATATATATATATTTTTTTTTTTTTGGACACTAATTTATGTTTGGACACTATAATTATTTATTTAAAACACTGTTTTTTGGATGATGATATACACCTTTGTATAAGTTTATTAGCGCATACCTTTTAATTAGAACATTCCAAATGAACCTTGGATTACTATATTGTCTATGTTGCCAGGTTCGTATAAGGAAATTAAAGAAGTTTTGTATGATACTTTATTACAGCCGCTCATTCTGTGATCGCCAAGCACTGGCGTCAGACCAAGGCTCCATTTTTAGCTGAATGGACTTGTGAGGTTGACTAGATTGTAAATATGGAACAGATGATTGCATGGGAGGATAAATCCAACTCATTCAAGCTTATGAGGACAGTGTGGTCTCATTTCAGATTTTCATCGGGCTTTGCTTCTTTTATTTCAGCTTAGATCAACAGTCCTCTTGCTAATCGAACTCCTCCCCCCTCCCCTTTTTTTTCTCTATTCTCTTTTTATCTCTTTCTTTTCTGTTTCCTACTTCTATTTTACTCCTATCCAATAACTGCTTCATTAATTTGGTATCAAATACTTGACAGGGCGATTTGATAATCCACATGCTTCCCAGATGTTATGTTATCTTTCTTCATTGAATTAGATACAATAGCCTAATTTTCCCAAGGTTCTGGTCAATCGCATGACAGATGGTTTACAAACCATTTTCCTCTTCTAATGCTCTATATTATATTATACTGTGTTTATCATTTGAGGTTATGTTTCTGGCACAGTTACTCACTTGCTTTATATAAATGCTACGTATTCCTGTACTACTTGCAAATACTTCATACTTAAATGATTAAACATAAAATTTACCTTTGCTCCCACTTGTGCAACTCGTCATACGACTTTGGACAAGTCGTACCCCATGTTTTTCAATGGCAACCATTCAAATATGTACAACTTAAAGTTGCAGCGGCTTTAAAGTAGATCATGCACTACTTTGCTACAAGTTTCATTCAACTTGAGTGCCATAGATTGCAATGTAAATCCTCAAAAGTCAAATAAAATTTGTACCTGCAAGTAATACATGCAACAATTGTCCATTGTCATTAATGAAAGCCAAAGTCTATCCAAGTTGCATCAAAGTTGTTCAAGTGCGAATGGGAGCTTAACGTGGAGCTCGTGTCCTAGAAGACTGAGGGGAGGTGGTAATCGCAGTGAAAGTGGGAGTGGGTACCTGTCAAAATTGGGTACCCGCACCCCAAAAGGTGCCAATTCCTCATGGGGAGCAGTGGACCAATACTTAAAGAGGCACTTACCCTTTTGGGTGGAGCTCCACTTTAAATGTTACACTAAGATTTCATGCTGCACATGGATCTTTGGTGCCAGACACTCTCCTCACCACTAATTTGATTTAAGGCCTAACTCCAGGTTTTAGTGAAGTTTAAATTGTTTGTACCAAGCTTTACTTCACTAAAAGATGTAGTGGCTGTGTGCAGTGCAGGAATGTGGAAATTTAAAAAAATACTCGTCCAGGGACTAAATGGGTGTTCTAAACTACTTGCCCCGCATGACAATGTACTTTGTCCAGATAAAAAAAATAAATACATTTGAACCAAAACTGTATTTAAATCGTAAGTGATATTAGGAATGTCTGGGGCTTTTAAAAACAAAAAGGGGCTTTATGGCGATTTAAACGTTTAATATTTTTAACATTGCACAGTATATCTCCTCCTCCCCTCCCTGCCTCTCTCCAGCACTGCACACGGTGACTAGCAAGGAGGGGAGAGACCTTGCAGTGTAATTAGCACTGATTGGCTTCTGTACAGGAAAGGGTGGGTCAGGGCTCATCCTTTATCCCTTTAGCTGCCAGCCGTTTTTGCATATTTGCAAAAGTTTAAAAAATCATTTTAGGCCTGAAGATTACATAAAACCCCCAAACATAATATATTTTCAGAAAGCAGAGACCCTAGAGAATAAAATAGTAGTAGTTCCAATTTTTTCACTGTGTGGAAGCAATTGGGCAGCAGTGTTGCGCCTGAATGCTTCCACCTGACAGGCGAACCCTGCCCGACGCCCAGAACTACATGTTACGGCTGTCGGGAGATAGGAATCGAACATCCCTGGTGGTGTATTAAAGTAAAACTAAAGGCAAAACTTTTTGTATAGTTTTGGATAGAGCGGAGAACGATTAGGACACCTGTCAGTTTCTATTGCGGTCTGTGGCCCCATTTGGGAAATTCACCATTGTTCTGTTTACCATCTTCATTGAAAGTAAAAGAAAATCCTAAATTTTGGGTTGTCCCCAGAAAAGTAATAGAGGGGAAATCTCCATGGGGACACTAGTTCTGGTGACCTAGGGGTCCCCAAGGAAGTCCCTTAAATTGCAGGGATTTTCTCTCACTTTCTGTCTGGCTATGGGACAAGAAGTGAAATCTTTGCAACAGGACACAGATGGCGAAAAAAAATTAAAAAATTTAACAGGGATTACAACTCTCCTTTGCTCTATCTAAAATGAAAAAAGGTTTTGCCTATAGCTCCAATTTAAAGTGGCTGCAAACCCTTACATATACCCAGTGACGTGACTGACCTCAGGTGATACAGATAAAGCAAATCTCCCTACACAACCTGTGTAGCTGCAGTCTTCTCTACAGCCATTTAAAGTGCAGAATTTATACAGCTTGTCAGAGTTCAGGAAAAAAAAACAAAAACACAAACAGGGGGCACACTCCCCCTGCACACAGGAACAGAGCTGAGGCTGTTAATCTGCTGGAGGTTGCTCCCCTGTCACCATTTTTCTCCTGGTGTCAGAAAAACTTGTCAGAAGTGATTATTGCTAATAGCAGAGGAAGGAAACAGCAAACAAAAATGACACTTTGTGCACATTATAAAGAGATATGCTTTGTTTACATTTCATATCTGAGGTTTACAACCACTTTAAAAGAAAAGTGTGGGATGTTACACCCCACAATTATACTTACCTTGGTGGATGTTGCATCTGTCCCCCATTGGCTCCAAGTGCAAGAACTCAGCGATCACATGACTGGTGATCGCCGAGTTCTTACAGCCACTCTGAACAGAGCAGTGACCATCAGTTACAGCTGTCTGCTCTGCCTTCGCAGTGCTCACTGGAGTGCTGGGCAGTGGAGGGAGCAGCTGGCTCAGGCTCTCAGCGCCTCGCTGAGAGGCTGAGCTAGCTGCCACTCCAGACTCTGGGGTGGATCCTGACTTTGAAGTCAGGATCTTTCCCCAGCCTGAACCGGCTAAGTGACTTCAGCCGACAGACTTCAGCCTGATGTCAGCTGAAACCAGGCCACAGGAATGCAGACTCCAACTGCACTCCTGTGATCCACAGAAGTAACGCCAAGAGCTTCTCTAACTGTATTGTAGCCTCAGCTACATACAGTGCTGTGTTGCAGCATAGGAATGAGGACCCGCTTTAACCACGTGCCCTCCAGATTTATCCCCCTTCCCAACCAGGCCATTTTTTGCAATACGGTGCTGCATTATTTTGACAATTGCACGGTCATGCAACACTGCACCCAAATGAAATGCCCCCCCCCCACAAATAGAGCTTTCTTTTGGTTGCATTTAATCACCTCTGTTTATTTTTTGCACTATTTAACCATTTCAATACCGTGCAATTTTACACCTTCCTGCCCAGGCCAGTTTTCAGGTTTCAGCACTCTCACACTTTGAATGACAATTGCGCGGTCATACAACACTGTACCCAAACTAAAATTTGATCATTTTCTTCACACAACTAGAGCTTTCTTTTGGTGGTATTTAATCACCGCTGGGGTTTTTATTTTTTGCTAAATTAGCAAAAAAAGACCAAAAATTTTGAAAAAAAAAACACATTTTTCTTTGTTTCTGTTATAAAAGTTTACAAATAAATAATTGTTCTTCATAAATTTAGGCCGAGATGTATTCTGCTACATGTCTTTGGTGAAAACCCAAATTAGGATGTATTTTTTAGTTTGTAGGAAAGTTATAGAGTTCACAAACTATGGTATAGATCTGAATATTGATCAATCCTGAAGTACTGACAGCCAATCTAATATCTTGAGGTCCAAGAATGTCAGAACAGTACAGATATCCCCCAAATGACCCCTTTTTGCAGAGTAGACAGTCCGACGTACTTCATAAGAGGCATGGCGAGTTTTTTGAAGTTGTATTTTTTTGTCATAATTTTTCGGAAAATGAAAAAATTAAAAAAATTATTTTCACTATTTTTTTTTTTTACATACTGTCACCAGTGCAGTACAGCGTCTTCATATAACTGGCATGGCGGTGAACAGCGACACTGACTGGTGACAGTATGAAAAAAAAATATATATATATATTTTTTTTATTATATTTAATTTTTTATTACATTTTTTTTTTTTTTTAAAGATTTTTTTTCATATTTTACTATGACCAAAATAGTACAATGTTACCATAGTAACACTGTACTACTTTGGGGAAGTGATCTGTATTTTTTTTTTTTTTTTTTTACACAATTTGCTTATAGCAAAGAATTACTTTGCTATAAGCAAGCATTTACCTGAATGAAATCGATTCATTCAGCTTTTTTTTTTTTTTTTGTGCTTAGCTGTGATTTGGTCACAGCTAATCACATGACATGTGCATGTGATTAGCTGTGACCATTCACAGCTAGGCACTAGTATACAATGGATGGCATCATGAATGAAGCCATCCATTGTATACAACTGTCATGTGACCTGCTGTGATTGGTCACAGCAGGTCACATGGTACCGGCAACGGGAGCCGGTACTCGGATCTGTCATCGGCCGTGTCCGAGGTGCACGGCCGGTGACAGATCGCACTGCTGCGCCGCTCTGCAACCGCGCAAACCGCGCATGTGCGGGAGCACGCCAAATGGCGTGCACCCGGAAGAATGCAGCGCTTTTCAAGCTGCCAAACGGCCATTGGCCGGGCGGCTAATGGTTAAAAAGAATAAAAGAAAAAAGGAAAATCCCAATACGTGTAAATTACCTGGTTTACGTGAAAGTTATAGCGTTTACAAATGGCAGTATAGATACTGGAATTTTTGATACTAGTAATGGCAGCAATCAGCGACTTATAGCAAGGCTGCAGGCATTCTGACACGGGGGGACTGTCACTGACACCTCCAGTGACACCAATACAGTGATCAGTGCTAATAAAAACCACTGATGCTGTACTAATGACACTGAGAAGGAAGGAGTTAACATCTGGGTCGACCAAACGGTGCTGCGCGTGTTGTTTACGGTGTATGCACATTGCTCTGCTATGCAGAGCAACACAAAGCATTGTACTGGAGCTGACAGAGGAGAGATCTGCATTGTTTACATACAGGTCTCTTCCCCGTCGGTGATACATGGCGATCACCAGCCAGGACCCAGTGATCAACAAGTGAGGCCACCAATTGCGGCACGGGTAAGGCTCACACGCACCCCTACCCAGAAATGCAAAATCACGTACAGTTAAGGAAATAAGTATTTGGTCCCCTACTGATTTTGAATGTTTGCCCACTCACAAAAACAATTTGTCTAAAAATCGAAAGGTAGGTGTATTGTAACACACAATAGCAACAAAAATGTTAAAAGAAATGCATGTATAACAAATTATGCATGGATTTGCATGTTCATGAAGGAAATAAGTATTTGATCCCCGTCACGAAACATGACTTAGTACTTGGTGGGAAATCCCTTGTTGGCAATCACAGAGGTGAGACATTTCCTGTAGTTGGCCACCAGGTTTGCACACATCTCAGGAGGGATTTTGGCCCACTCCTCTTGGCAGATCCTCTCCAAATCATTAAAGTTTGGTGGCTGACGTTTGGCAACTACAACTTTCAGCTCCCTCCACAGATTTTCAATCAGATTTGTGCTTCTTCTTGAGTCACTCCTTTGTTGCCTTGGCAGTGTGTTTTGGGTCATTGTCATGCTGGAACACCCATCCACGACCCATTTTCAATGCCCTGGCTGAGGGAAGAAGATTCTCACCCAAGATTTGAAGGTACATTGCTCGGTCCATCATCCCTTTCATTGGGTGCAATTTTCATATCCCCTTAGCAGAAAAACCCCCCAAAGCAGAAGGTTTCCACCACCATGTTCGACAGTTGGGATGGTATTCTTGGGGTCATAGGCAGCATTCCTCCTCCTCCAAACACGGCGAGTTGAGTTGATGCCAAAGAGCTTGATTTTGGTCTCATCTGACCACAACACTTTCAACCAGTCCTCCTCTGCATCATTCAGATGTTCAGTGGCAAACTTCAGACGGGCCTGGACATGTGCTTTCTTGAGCAGAGGGACCTTGCGGGCACTGCAGGATTTCAATCCTTTTCGGCGTAGTGTGTTACCAATTGTTTTCTTGGTGACTGCGGTCCCAGCTGCCTGGAGATAATTGACAAGATCCTCACGTGTAGTTCTGGGATGATTCCTCACTGTTCTCATGATCACTGACACTCCACGATATGAGATCTTGCATGCTGCACCAGACCTAGGGAGACTGACAGTTGTTTTGTGTTTCTTCCATTTGTGAATGATTGCACCAACTGTTGTCACCTTCTCACCAAGCTGCTTGGTGATAGTTTGGTAGCCCAGTCCAGCCTTGTGTAGGTCTACAATCTTGTCCCTGACATCCTTGGACAGCTCTTTGGTCTTTGCCATGGTGGAGAGTTTGGAATCTGATTGTTTGATTGCTCCTGTGGACAGGTGTCTTTTATACAGGTAACAAGATTAGCAGCACTCCCTTTAAGAGACTGCTTATAATCTCAACTTGTTACCTGTATGAAAGACACCTGGTAGCCACAAATCCTGCTGACTGATAGGGGATCAAATACTTACTTCCCCCATGAACATGCAAATCAGTGCATAATTTGTTAGACATGCATTTCTTTTGAATTTTTTGCTATTCTGTCTCTCAGTGTTACAATACACCTACCATTCGATTTTTAGACTTCTCATTTCTTTGTGAGTGGGCAAACATTCAAAATCAGCAGGGGATCATATACTTATTTCCTTCACTGTATACATACATGATTTTGTACTCCTCTTCCTCCCTGTAGCAGCATTACTGCTATAGGGTGGCAGGAAAGCTGTTAAAGCGGTATTAAACCCAAAACCAAACATGTAATATATTGCAGCTTACCAATCAGATGTGGTGGCTGCATTTGTTTTGTTTTTTTAGGTTGCTTCCCACCTTGTGATCTGGCCATTAGCACCTCCTCTGAGTGCTCCCACTCTGGATGAAGGAGCACAGCTCTTAACAGATTTAAATACACTAACAAACTGAAGCTAAACTAAAGCTTTTAAAAGCAGTTGCAGCAAGATTTTTTTTCCCTTGTAGGATAATGGTTTTAAATAAAATGAATACATCTGCTCATTGGAAGTACCCTTGTCAGTTGTAAATGGTTTGTCTCATCCCTGTGATACATCTGCAAGAGAGCTTGTATTTTTTTTTTTTAAAGACTTACTAGCTGGATCAGCTGGTGAAAACAGAAGAAGGCTCCACCCAAAAGGGGAAGTTCCGCTTTAAGCCTTTGTCCCCTGCTCCCCATTAAGGATTGGCACCTTTGGGGAGTGGGGAGGGAAACACGTACCTGAAATTGACAGGTACCCACTTCCCACTTAGATTGCCTAGGCCAGGGGGTAGACAACCTGAGACTCTTCAGCTGTTGCAGGACAAGTTCCATCATACCTCTGCAAGTCATAGCTGTAACTGTCAGTTGTAATGCCTCATGGGAAATGTAGTTCCACAACAGCTAGAGAGCCAAAGGTTGCCTAGGCGATCGGAAGTTGTCCTCCCCCTCCCCGTAGTCTTCTAGGGCGCGTGACAGGTCCCAGAAGACTACAGGACCATTCAGGAAGCACAACGCTACTCGCGCATGCGCAGTGGGTACCCGGCTCTGAAGCCGCAAGCTGTCACAGCAGGGTGCCCACTCTAAAGATGCCGACGCCTAGAACACCAGACAGCTGGTGGTTGTTTATTAAAAATCAGAAGCTAGTTTTTGTAGCTGCTTTTTTCACAGTGTAACGAACTCTGCTTTAAGGTTTGGCATGTTGGGTATCCATTTACTCGGTGCAACCTCGTCTTTTAAATTTTTCAAACAATTTGGGTAATTTATTGCGTTTGTTTACCGTAAAATCCACTTTAGTATGTCTGTTACTGAAACGTTGCACTTCCTTGACCTTTGCGGTAATATCGTAACATTCAAAATCGTAACTACCACGATTTTATTCTCTAGAGTATCTGCTTTCAGAAAATATCTGTTTGGGGGTTCCGTGTAATCTTCAATCCTAAAACGATTTTTTAAACTTGAGCGAAGACAGCTCTGGCAGCAAAAGGGTTAAGTTGATGTGCATGTGATTCTTTCATGGAAAGTGAAAATGAAGCATGACAACCCACTGGCCAGGTTATGCCCTCTCATATCTGAGGTCTTACTTTACAGAGCATAGGCTGAAGGGAAACAAACGGCACACTAGACACGGAACTGTTCTACTCGCCGTTAGGAGCCTTCCAGGCAGGTCTGCAATGTTTAAAAGCCTCCCACTCCCCCTTCTCTCACACACAGAAACATGGAGCGAGGAGGCTGCAGAGAGGCGGTGCGTGTTCACACAACACCAGCACACACACCACTCAGGCTTCTCCCCCCGAGCGATGCTCAGTCCATTCCCCTCACACGACCAGTAAAATGAAACGCAGAATCCGCACCGAACGGGGACGTGCTTGTCACATTTATTACCAGACTAGTGCAGCTGTGTGGAGAAAACATGATGCGTAGGAGGCTCGCTAGCCTGTACGATGTTGTGTCAGCCCAGTCTGCATGCATGGCACACCTTCCACAGTCCCGGAGCATGTATAACACAAGAATCTTACCTGCTCGCCTTATTACTGCAGCCTAGACGAAGCACACAGCCTACTGCTTCCTCTCCCGCCAGCAGCCAGCCAAGCTCCCCCCTCTACGAATCCCTCACAAACTGGACGGGCGGAGCTACGGTGGAGTTGTTGAGAGGCGGGAAATGACGTCAGCTGAGGGGTGTAGGCGGGAAGCTCAGCTGGGGATGAGGCGATGGAGAACCCGAGATAATTCAGGGTTCTAGTAAATTATACACTGCTAAAAAAAATTAAAAGAACACTTTTAAAACACATCAGATCTAAATGGGGAAAAATATTATGCTGGCTATCTAAACTGATATGGACTGGGTAATGTGTTAGGAACATAAGGATGCCCCATCGTTTGATGGAAATTAAAATTATCAACCTACAGAGAACTGAATTCAAAGACACCTTGAAAATCAAAATGAAAAAATTGCAGAAGGCTAGTCCATTTTGCTGAAATTTCATTGTAGCAACTCAAAATGGTACTCAGTAGTTTGTATGGCCCCCACATGCCTGTATGTATGACTGACAATGTCAGCGCATGTTCCTAATGAGACGATGGATGGTGTCCTGGGGTATTTCCTCCCATATCTGGACCAGGACATCACTGAGCTCCTGGACAGTCTGAGGTGCAACCTGGAGGCGTCGGATGAACCGAAACATGATATCTCAGAGGTGTTCTATTGGATTTAGGTCAGGAAAGCGTGGGGGCCATTCAATGGTATCAATTCCTTCATCCTCCAGGAACGGCCTGCATACTCTCGCGACATGAGGTAGGGCATTGTGATGCACCAGGAGGAACCCAGGACCCACTGCACCAGTGTAGGGTCTGACAATGGGTCCAGGGATTTCATCCTGATACCTAAATTCAGTCAGGGTGCCATTGTCTAGCCTGTAGAGGTCTGTGCGCCCTCCATGGATATGCTTCCCCAGACCATCACTGACCCACCACCAAAACGGTCATGCTGAACGATGTTACAGGCAGCATAACATTCTCCATGGCTTCTCCAGACCCTTTCACGTGTGTCACATGTGCTCAGGGCGAACCTGTTCTCATCTGGCAAAAGCGCAGGCTGCCAATTCTGGTGTTCAATGGCAAATGCCAATTGAGCTCTATGGTGCTGGGCAGTGAGCACAGGGCCCACTAGAGGATGTCAGGCCCTCAGGCCTCCCTCATGAAGTCTGTTTCTGATTGTTTGGTCAGAGACATTCACACCAGTGGCCTGCTGGAGGCCATTTTGTAGGACTCTGGCAGTGCTCATCCTCTTCCTCTTTGCCCAAAGGAGCAGATACCAGTCCTGCTGATGGGTTATGGACCTTCTACGGCCCTGTCCAGCTCTCCTAGAGTAACTGCCTGTCTCCTGGAATCTCCTCCATGCTCTTGAGACTGTACTTGGAGACACAGCAAACCTTCTGGCAATGGCATGTATTGATGTGCCATCCTGGAGGAGTTGGACTGCCTGTGCAACTTCTGTAGGGTCCAGGTATCGCCTCCACCAGTAGTGACACTGACCCTAGCCAAATGCAAAACTAGTGAAAAACAGAAAAGATGAGCAGGGAAAAAAATGTCAGTGGCCTCCACCTGTAAAACCATTCCTGTTTTGGGGGTTGTTTCATTGTTGCTCATCTAGTGCACCTGTTGTTAATTTCATTAACACCAAAGCAGCTGAAACTGATTAACAACCCCCACTGCTACTTACCTGACCAGATCAATATCCCAAGAGTTTAATTGTTTTTATGCTATACTCTGATTAAAATGGGCAGCACAGTAACTACATGGTTAGCACTTCCACCTGGCAGTACTAGGGTAATTGGTTTGAATCCCGGCCATGGCACCTCCTGCCTGGCGTTTGCATGTTCTCCCTGTGCCTGCGTGGGCTTCCTCCGGATATTCCAGTTTTCTCCCACACTCCAAAGACATGCTGGTAGGTTAATTGGCTCCTGTCTAAATTGGCCCTAGTATGTGTATGTACGAATGTGAGTTAGGGATCTTAGATTGTACACCCCTTGAGGGTTAGAGACTGATGTGAATGTACAATATATATATGTAAACTGCTGCATAAAATTGACAGCGCTATATAAGTACCTGAAATAAATAAAAGAGTGTTCCTTTCATTTTTTTGAGTAGTGCATTAATAAAGTGTGTCCTAGATCATCCTAGATCAGGTAAATTTTTTTGCATGGAAATATGTAGTTTTTTTGTTGTAGGCCTGTTAATTTTAGGAATAACTCACTGAAATCTGTCCGAACAAGAGTCTAGTAAACATTCCAGGTATGTTAAAATTTGAAACACAAAATCATAAATTATAATTTAATAAATAATCATAAAACTAATAATATAATAATAATAAATTCAATTCAATAATATAATCAAACCAAAAATGCTGAAATTTGAAATATAGCTCCAAGTTCGCACATCACTGAGCAAAGTCGCAAAATCGTTTTCAGTGTCTGATGACGAATTTCTCCACAAATCATTATCACTCAAATCTGCAAGTAGTTCTAATTTACTATCACTGTTCTCTAGCTGGTCTAAAAGTGCTTTTGACCTGAAAGGATGCTTTTTGGATGCCATGGACATTTCTCAGTTTCCAGGCAGAAGGAACAGTAAAAATGCAGGCAGGGCACAGGACAAAGCAGTAGGGACAAAATGTATGTGAAATAGTTTGATACAGTAATGTTTTACTATGTGATTTTAGTGTATTTAGTGAATGTCACTTTTTCACATTTTTAAATTTCCTGCCATTCTGTCCCCGTACGTCCTGATGTCGCAGGGAACAGAACCCAGAAGACAGATGCCAGCATTGGCCAGAGGATATTGCCGGGGACACTGCAAGAGGGACATTGCAGGAGCGAAGGACAAGGTAAGTGAAGAAGAGATCCTGGAGCAACGCTGCAGGGTATTCCCGAGTGTAGCTCGGGGTTACCGCTTGTGGTACTGAAACTTTACCCCGAGCTACACTCAGGAATACCTCCAGGGAGGTTAAACGATTGCAGGATGGATCAGGGGCGGACTGACAACTCATGGGGCCCCCAGGCAATAGGGGATCATGGGGCCCTCAAAAAGCCTATGAAAAAGGTACAGGGGTATCTCATGGGGCCCCCTACTGACCCCGGGCCCTCGGCAGTGCCCGAGTTTCCAAATAGTCAGTCCGCCCCTGGGATGGATCAATCTTTATATGAGCACTGGAGCATTCTTTATTCACGATGGAAAGACTGAATTTTTGAGTTTATTTAGAACTGTGGAAGGGTGGACTAATTTTTATTTTTAATACACTTGGTCACTTTGGTTTTTACAGTGGTGTTTATTTGATAAAGCACACATTTTATGTTCACAGTGCCTTTTTTATTGCTTTATTGTGTACATAAACAATATCCTTATTCTCCAAAAATACTCATACTCTACTTAAAGGAGAAGTACAGCCAAAGCTCTTTTGGCTGTACTTCTCCTGTGGATCACAGGAGTGCAGTGCGTTCTGCACTTCTATGCCCCTTTTTCAGCTGACATCGGGCTGAAGTCTGTCGGCTGATGTCACTCAGCAAGTTCAGACTGGGGAAAGATCCTGATTTCAAAGTCAGGATCCACCCCAGAGTCTGGAGCGATACCTGGCTCAGCCTCTCAGTAAGGCGCTGAGAGCCTGAGCCAGCTGCTCCCTCCCCTTCCACAGCCCAGCACTCCAGTGAATACTGGGGAGGCAGAGCAGACAGCAATGACTGTCAGAGTCAAACTTTTAATGACCCTGTAATCATGAAATCATTTCTGTGTTTTTCTGCCTCCTTGTAGTGTGTTCTGTGGGCTCCGGGACCTCTCATTTTCCTTGTCACTTCCATTTGTTTGGAACAAGTGCACATTAGCTGCAATTATGTTCACTGCTGTATGCACACCACACATCTCCTAGACCCCAGTAAACCTCAGGAGCGAGCAAGAGAGGGTGGCTACAGTCCTACATACGGTCTTGGCTACATTCCTACATACAGAATTAAAGTACCCTCTAAAGCACTGGTTCTTAACCTTTTGGAGTCACAACCCCTTTGAGAATCTGATGAAAGCTTTGGCCCCAGAAATATTTAGGATGGCTCCTTTCCCTTGCAGTATCTTCTAGAGCCGCCTTTGCATGTAGGGACTAGAGTTGTGTCTCCCTACACTGTTCATCAATAGAAACACACAGGCTCTTAGCATAAAATGAAAACACATACCCCTGCTTCTCCCTTCTTGTCCACCTACCCTTCTACAAGCTAGCATACTGGACTACATTGTCCACTGTTCACTCTTTTCTGTGAAGACCAGAAGTTCAGGGAAGCAACCCTAAGACCGCAGAAGCCAGCTGCATGGTAAACTGCAAGTGCTGGGTTATGAGTTTTAACAAATAGTTACTGCGGAATGTTTGTTTTATTTGTAGCACTACCCCCTTAGGAGTTGCTGAACATTTGGGTCCCCCTATACTCCAGCACAGCCAGGCAACACACATTTTCCACAGACTGGCATTCATGAGACAGTAAACAGTTCTTGAACTTGTTTTTTTTTTTTTTTTTCATTAGGGTGTTAAACTTGGATGGGGTAAGGGATGCATGGGATGCCCAAGGGAACTGCAAACTGAGAAGAACTTCCTGGCAACTATATACAAGTCCAAAAACAGAACTTCTCTCCTTGCGGAGCTCTCCAGCCTCTCCTGGTGTACCACACCAGGCTTCAGATAAATCTTTTTCTTTATCCAGCTGTCTGGAGGAATCCCTGGGCAAGAGGATCCAGTGCCTGCCACTGTAAGTTGACAGTTCCAGTTAAGGAGCTAGTCAGGTTTCCCACCAGAATGTTCTTTCCCTTTAACTGGCCCAGCGGGTGTAGGATTACTCACTCAGTCCTTGCCTGTGAGCTAGCTGGGTTGCTGACTGACTTCAGGGCTTCTGCTAGGCTGGGTCCTTCCCTGGCTTCACAGATGGTCCTCCCTCTGGGAACTGATGAGGTTGAGTGATCCTCTTATCCAGGTCCCAGCCTGTAGGTAGGCCTTCTTCTTACTGGGCCCCCTTAGAGGCTCCTACATCTCTGCCTCACTCACATCTTCCACGAGATTTCTCCTGCTGCTGGGCAGGCTGAAACACACTTAAAGGCTGCCCTGGCCCCATGCCAAGCCTCCTGCTTGGGGATTGGCCAAAGTCCTGAGTGTGCAGGCCAGCCCCTTCATGCCCCCACCACTGCATCCAGAATCATCTCCAAGATACTAGAACAGGGGGAGGTATCAAGAAACTGACCAGCAGAGCCTCTTAGCTCTGACCCAAATTTGACCATGCTGACTATTTCCCCAGGTGGCTACTCAGCGTAACTAAAAAAAAAAAAATTAACTAGCTCTCCCTGGCTATCTAGAGGGGCGCTACATATTGAGCTCAATGTGTTAAGCTGAAAAGCTGTAAGGGTTTAATACTACTTTAATGCTCTTTGCACCTACATTTTAATGGCGCTGTAAACACTATCTGTGTGTTTAAGGTGCACTACAACAGAAGTCAATAGTCAGCTTCAAGACTGGCAGGCCATGTTTTTGCCATTGCCATGATACTTTAAAATCAATGAAGAGCGCATTTATGTGGTTGGAGAGGGGCAAAAATGTGGGCAGCTCCCTGTTTTTTTTTTTGCCTGTGTGACCAAGGCTTTAGGCAGTTGTCCTTGTAACAGGTGTCCCCACAGGGAAGTATCATGAAATCAGTGGGCTCGTGTGCAAGAGCAAAGCATGCCATGGCGAAAAGTGGGCATAGTTTAAATGTATGTAATAGATAATTCCATCTAAACACAAGTGTAATTGGAGTGTAATCTATTAGATTTAAAGCTCTGCTTCAATCATCAATCTAAATTTAAACTCAAGTTTTAAAATATATTAGCTGTACAAAAATGAAATATGCAGCATACCAGTCCTTTGATTTGGCAGTTGCACAAGTTTTCTGTTTTCAAGCTAAGAACATTTTTAACATTTTTTTTTAAGCACAGGAAATACATGTTAACCTTGCCAGAAATGCAATGTCCTTGTCACTTCCTCTGAGTGTACAAGAAAGAAAGAAAGAAAGAAAGAAAGAAAGAAAGAAAGAAAGAAAGAAAGAGAGTTTTTTTGCTATAAACCACTTATCCCATCAGTCCCTATCTAATGGAGATGGACAAAGGCAGACACATTTGAAGTTGAACCTGGGTGGCAACCATAACTAACTTCAGAGGTACAGTGGAGGAGTGAACATACGCACCCAGGGAAGTGTATTATTTAGGGGATATTTGGATGAAAATAGACGGAAAAAGCTGGAACAAAGAAAACATAGACACAGGCAGGCACCTGATCTAGGAACTGGGAGGCTGCAATATATTAGGTTTTTGTTTTGGGGTTTAGATTCACTGTAATTGCTGTCTGGGTCTTCACTGATCAGATTTCCTTAAAGCGGAGATCCAGCGATTTTGTGTTTATTAAAAGATTTTTAATAAACACACATTCACCTGTCCCAGGGTCCAGCAATGGGCTCACACGCGCCATCCCTTCTCTCCTTCTTTCCCCGGCATCTCAACTGTGGGCACCAGGCTTCACAGCTGGTTGCCCACTTATGCTTGCTCTCATCATTAAAGAGGAGCTCCACCCAAAAGGGGAAGTTCCGCTTTTTAAGCCTTTGTCCCCCGCTCCCCATTAAGGATTGGCACCTTTGGGGAGCGGGTACCCGAATTTGACAGGTACCCGCTCCCACTTCCGCTGCGATCTCCTAGGTGATTGGAAGCGGAAGTTGTCCTCTCCCTCCCTGTGGTCTTCTGGAACATGTGACAGGTCCCAGAAGACTAGGGGGCCATTCACAAAGTGCAGCGCTTCTCACGAATGCGTAGTGGACACCTGGCTGTGAAGCCGCAAGCTGTCACAGCCAGATGCCCACACTGAAGATGCCGGGGCCAGGGAGAGAAGATGGCCGGTAAAACCAGCGGTGGTAAGGACACCACTGGACCGAGGGACAGGTAACTGGCTGTATTTTAAAAGTCAGCAGCTACAGTTTTTGTACAGCTGACTTTTATTTTGTAAGGTGGAGCTCCGCATTAAAGTTATATTTAAAATTGTGCACTGTCGCCAGTCTGCACACTGCAGTTCATCACAGGAAATACTCCATACTGCACTTATATTTTTTTTATTTTATTTATAAAATGGCGTTATCGCTGCTTTACAAAAAAAGCCCCCACATTTCGAAAGTACGATTACTAAAACAAATGATTACTAAAACAAATGATCAACTGATCAAAAAAGTGATCAAATGATCAAAACGTTTTGTAAAAGGCACATTCTTTCTGCCACCTTAAAGTGGTAGTAAAGTTGTTTCTGGTACTTTTGCCTACAGGTAAGCTTATATTAAAGCTTACCAGTAGGTAAAATGAATATCTCTTAAACGTGTACATTTCAGGAGATATTCCATGGAGCAGCAGCAGGTGACATAACTGACGCACGTGCTCTGATGAAACGCACGCCATGCCGTTCCTTCAAAGGTCTGTGCCATAAATCATGACTCCTGCGCGCATGACAGAGTGGGCGGCTTGGCCCCGCCCTCTGCTCCTGTGTCACGTTGCTATCAATCTGCCCAATGAAGAAGGAGACAGGAGCTAGAGCCACTGCTCTTATGCACATCGCTTGATTGGAGCGGGCCCAGGTAAGAAAGGTGGAAGGTGGTGGTTGTGGGGGGGCGGGGGGAAACTGCAGCATAGAAGGTTTTTCACCTTAATGCATAGAATGAATTAAGGTGAAAACCCTTAGGCCTCTTTTACACGGGCATTCAGTATGTCCATTTTTCATTTGTCTGTTTACGGATGAAAAGCAGACACCCATGTATTTCTATGGACTAGCAGATGTGAATGGATGATCATCCGTTTACGTCCGTTAATGTCCATTTTTTTGAACGGAAGCAGACACTATTTTTCTTCCGAAATTAAAAAACCGGAACGGATGAAAAATGGATGAAAAAACTGATGTAAACTGATGAAAAATGGATGTAAACGTTTCCATTTCCGTTTGAAAACTGATGCAAAAACCGAAACACTCCTGTGAAAGGACCCTTAGAGTGATTCTGAAGGCTCAAGGTTTTTAACCAATTCAATACCGAGCAATTTTACACCTTCCTGCCCAGGCCAGTTTTCAGGTTTCAGCACTCTCACACTTTGAATGACAATTGCGCGCTCATACAACATTGTACCCAAACTAAAATTTTATCATTTTCTTCACACAACTAGAGCTTTCTTTTGGTGATATTTAATCACCACCGGGGTTTTTATTTTTTGCTAAATTAATAAAAAAAGACCAAACATTTTGAAAAAAAAGTTTTTCTTTGTTTCTGTTATAAAAGTTTGCAAATAAATAATTGTTCTTCATAAATTTAGGCCGAGATGTATTCTGCTACATGTCTTTGGTGAAAATAACCCAAATTAGGATGTATTTTTTAGTTTGTAGGAAAGTTATAGAGTTCACAAACTATGGGATATATCTGAATATTGATCAATCCTGAAGTACTGACAGCCAATCTAATTTCTTGAGGTCCAAGAATGTCAGAACAGTACAGATATCCCCCAAATGACCCCTTTTTGCAAAGTAGACAGTCCGACGTACTTCATAAGAGGCATGGCGAGTTTTTGGAAGTTGTATTTTTTTTGGCAATTTTTCGGAAAATTAAAAAATTAAAAAAATTAGTTTTACTATTTGTTTTTACATATTGTCACCAGTGCAGTACAGCATCATCATATAACTGGCATGGCGGTGATCAGGGACACTGACTGGTGACAGTATGAAAAAAATATACATATATATATATATTTTTTTTTTATTATTTTTTTTCTTTTATTAAATATTTTTTCTTTTTTTAAGATTTTTTTTCATATTTCACTATGACCAAAGTAGTAAAATGTTATCATAGTAACATTCTACTACTTTGGGGAAGTGATCAGTATTTTTTTTTTTTTTTACACAATTTTTTTATAGCAAAGAATTACTTTGCTATAAGCAAGCATTTACCTGAATGACATCAATTCATTCAGGGTTTTTTTGTTTTTTGTTTTTTTTTTGTGCTTAGCTGTGATTTGGCCACAGCTAATCACATGACATATGCATGTGATTAGCTGTGACCATTCACAGCTAGACACTATTATACAATGGATGGCATGAATGAAGCCATCTAATGTATACAACTGTCATGTGACCTGCTGTGATTGGTCACAGCAGGTCACATGGTACCAGCAATGGGGCCGATACTCAGATCTGTCATCGGCCGTGTCTGAGGTACACGGCCGGTGACAGATCGTGCCGCTGCGGCTCTCTGCAGGAGCGCATTCTGCGCATGTGTGGGAGGACGCCATATGGCGTCCACCCGGAATGCTGATGACATTTGCCGCCCGCCATTCGGCCATAGGGCGGGCGGCAAATGGTTAAGCTTCATATATTCTATACATGGCAAGGCAAAAAAACTGAGTGCCGTGGCCTCCCCAGCCTCCCCCCTTAATCCTTACCTGTGCACCCTCCTATCCAATGACGTTCACAACAGCCTCTGCTGTCTGGGGACTCTTCCTCCTCATTCGCTCCTGTCAGTCATAGCCAGTGAGCCAATGAGGAGAGAGTGGGAGGGGGGGCAAGCCACGGCTCTGTGTCTTATGGATGCAGTGGTGTCCCAGGAGCAAGCAGCTCTCCCTGGAGGGCACTGCTCGAGGGATAGGAGCCAGGAGCGCTGGCTGGCGTGGTCCCAAAAAGAAGAGAATCAGGGCTGCTCTGTGCAAAACCACTAAACAGAGCAGGTGTGAAGAGTAATAATACCATTAAATGAAAGTGATATTGTAAGGTTCATGTTTAAAAAAAAAGTCATACTTACCTGCTCTGTGGTTTTGCACAGAGCAGCCCCAATCCTCTTCTAGGTTCCCCTTCTGGTGCTCTGGGCTCCCCCCCCCACTGCTTGCTCTGGGGGCACTTGTGCAGGCTTGCTCCCAAGCCATCTCTGTGTGTCCTCAGCCCTGTCCCCCTCCCTCCTCAATGGCTGTGATTTACAGTGGCTCCCACTGCTGTGTCTAAGCCAATGACGAGGGTGAGACCTGTGACTCAGCCCTGTCCCCCTCCCTCCTCAGTGGCTGTGATTTACAGTGGCTCCCACTGCTGTGTCTAAGCCAATGAGGAGGGAGACCTAGAAGAGCCGCTGCTCTCATGCACATCACTGTCGAGATCGGGTTCAAGTATGTATTAGGGGTGCTGAGGGGGGAGCTGCTTACTGAAGGTTTTATAACTTCATGCATAGAATGCATGAAGATAAAAAAAAACCTTCAGCCTTTAGAACCACTTTAACACCAATTTGAACAATGTGAGCAACAGCTACTGATAAAAAGCAGTGGGATGTGCAGCAAGATTGCTATAGTATCAATCATAAAGTGTGGTGTTATTAATTTCAAATTGCAGTGATGCCCAGAAAATAAATACTATTAATACCAGGAATAATTCATGGGATTCAGAACTTGTCAATCTCACAGCATTAGATCCGTTCACATACAGGTGTTTTGAATCGTGAACAGAATCGCTGCAATTTCAAAACTTAAAATGTGAAATTGAGTTCCAGACCTTTTTCTCAAAAATAGTGCAGCGCTAACAAAAAGATATATAGTCATGAGGTTAAGTGAAGTAACGCGTAGGTACGTCGTGACGCAGCTTCCGGTGACGCACATCCGGCGTTGGACGCCATCTTGGAACACCCAAAAAAAACCCTAACCCATGCAGTACACCCATACATGAGGATAGAGGAGTGCTTGTACCTGTGCAAAATGTGAGTGGGCATTTTTTACAGAAATTAAAGGAGACTTATATTAAAATTACTACACTATGGAGGATTTCTTTCTTACTCACCATGAGCGTGGGTGAGAATTATGTTTAGCAGATTTATCCATCCTGAGAGGCCTGGAGTATTACCTATTATATCTGGGGAGGAGCTACAGGTGAAATACTGCCAGCCAGGATTGGAGTAGGATCCAGGAGTGATCCTGGAAGCGAAGTGGCCCATTGGGTCGATTAAAGGAGGTGAGGAGGCATTTTAGCCAGTGTGGATAAAGTGTGCTGACGCTTTCACGTATATCTTCACCATTGGCACGTTGCATGGTTTACAGGCGTTTGAAGCACTTATGTTTAGAAAATTTATGGACTTTTTTTGAAAATATATGTGGTTTTGATTTATATGTGATTTGCTGTGTTTGTCACCCTTGCACTAATCACAGTTGATATACCCCCTTTTATTAGAGGGGTTCATGTTTTAGTTGCGTTATTATCTATAAGAGCTTTTCTTAATTGAGCATTCTTATTTCACTGATTAATAGGTCACATTGATTTGGGCACTATATGCACGTATATTGATTTATTATCCATTTATTGGGGCACATTATATTTTTAACACTATTTTATATATATATATATATATATATATATATATCTTTTTGTCAGCGCTGCACTATTTTTGAGAAACATTATTATTTATCACTGTTAAGGTATCAGTTCAGAGTGTCAGCAGCGGTAGTTTATATTTATCACTTCCTTTTTGAGCGAAGGAGGATTTCCTTCTTATATTTGAGTTCCAGACCTTCCTTTGGGCAACGCATGATTTTGTTCCTTTGGGCGACGCATGATAGCAGCATCTAAAAATGCATAGTGTTTTTGCTGCGATTGCCGCATGATTTTCTGTGCGACAAATGCAGCAAAACCCCCCGTGTTTTCAAGTGGCATTGAAATGAATGGCACCTGAACAAGCTGATACGTGATTTCATATTTTAACAGTGCATTTTGAAATCACGGGAAGAAACCCCTGTAAGTGAACGGAGCCTTCAGGAAAAAAAGCTGTTCCTCAGTCTGACCTGAAGGGACAAACAGTGCATGTGCAGCTCACAATATATTATAAAAATGACTGACAATTGGTTAAGTTTATTTTATTGCAGAGATGATTGATTGTCCCTTCTGTAATAAAGAGCCTGCCAGCTTGTAAGTATTTTATTTTAGAGTTTTAAGTGGTATTAAATCACAAACCAAAAATGTAATACAGTATATTGCAATTTACCTATTGTTAGATGTGGTGGCTGTATAAGTTTTAGGTTTTTTTTTCACCGGGTGATCTGTCCAGTAACACACCTCCTGTGTTAGAGTGCCCCCACTCTGGATGAAGGAACGCAGGGGGCATCTGTGGACAGCAGCAATTTTATTTTGAGGGAAGGAGAGTGTTGGATGTACTAGCAGATATAAATACATTGCCAAATTGAAGCTGAAATTCAGCTAACACTTTATAAGCAGTTCCAGCGAACATTTTTTTTTCTTTTGGGATAAAGGTTTTACATTAATAAATAAAATTGATCATTGTAAGCACCCATGCCTGTGTTAAATGGTTTGTCTCATCCCTGTAACTTAATACATCTGCAAGACAGCTAGTTTCTTTGAAAAACAGACTTTAGTATCACCTTATGTCACTTTATGTGGATCACCAGACAAAAACAGAAGAAAGAATGTCTAAAAAAAAGTAAACTAATGCAGCCTTCACATCTAAGAACTGTTAAGCTACAATATAATAGATGTTTGCTTTAACCGCTTCCCGACCGTATGCCGCAATGTACTGCAGCCGGGCGGCAGTTACAGGCAAAGTGACATACCCGTACATCGCTCTGGCTGTACTAACACAAGGGGGCACCCACAGCGACTGCTGTGTCCGGCGGACACAGTGGAATGAAGATCCAAGTGAACAGGTCCTGGTGATCATGTGATTGCCATGTGGTCACATGATCACAATGTAAGCAAAGCTGTACTGAATCAATCTCATTCATAACAGATCTGCTTCTCTTCCTAGTGAGCTGTGACTGGCCCACAGCTGTCACATGATACATGGGACCAATCACAGCACCCTGTACCATGTGACCAGCTCCAGCAAATCACAGATCACTAACTTGAGTTGTCAAAAACCTAACTCATTGATGTCAGTTCATGAATGAGTTAGATTCATGACAGCAAGCTTTACATTGCAGAAGAAATTATCTTTATTTCTCCTGCAAAGCAAAGTGTAAAAAAAAAACAAAAAAAAAAAAACATGATCACCCCCCCACCCAGAGTAGTACAATGTTACTATGGCAACATTGTACTATTCTCATAAAAGTATTTAAAAGAAAAATATAAACATTTAAAAAAAAATAAAATCAAGTACCATATTATTTTTTAAAAAAACATTTTTTAAGGGTTTTTTTTTAACTACTTACCAACCGCTTACATTTTGGGGGCAAGCAGCAGCTCTTGGCAAAGCGACGTAATCTTGCGCCGCTTCCTGTTTTAGGGTGTGAACGTACCTGCTCCCCCCGCTGTCGGTCCATGGAGAGAAGAGAGGACACGGCACAGAGTAAAAGTACTATATTTTACACACACATGTTAGATTAGCACATTTAACCCTTTGATGGCCCCTATTAACCCTTTGATCACCCCATCACCCAGCCAGTACCATTACTACAGTGTCAGTATATAAAAATTTTTACTGATTGCTGTATTCCTGCCACTAGTGACATCAGATAATGTCAGGGTCAGTAAGCGTCCCTCTCAGCCAGGGTCAGCTAGCGTTAGATTGCCTGTACACTATCGCACTCACGCTATAGGTTGCTGATCACCGCCATTACTAGTATAGTGTTTGTACAGATCAATACAATGATTATGAACAGAACTATACTAGTGCCTCCTTTGTAGTGTCCCTAAAAACACAGTATTAGCAGGATCAGCCCCGTTCGCTGCCAGCACTAGCGTTTAGCACCTTCACTGTTTTTCATGGAATATTTGTACCAATTGATTGTGGGTCAAAGCTGTTTATATGCACAACAATACATCACCGCCCACCCAAATTCAGCTCTTGCCAGACAATTTGCATGGAAATCTATCCCGGTTTCTGAATTTGAAACTGTTTTGGACTTACATTCAACATGGGCATTTCAAAAAAGAATGAATTGCAGTCATATTGGTCCACAGACCCGATTCCTCATATGTCCATGTTCTCTGCTGTTACATATACTGTATGTCCAACATGGACCAGCAATGTACTGGTACATCGCTGGACTTTGAGTGGTTATATCGGGATGATGCCTGAAGCTACAGGCATCATCCTGGTATAGTTTTTTTCAGCTGGCAGTTGGCTTTCATTTAAAAGCAATCCTAGTGGCCAATTAGCTGCTGAATTGTTTTTATGAGCAGTGGGAAGGGACACCCCCCCTTTCCCTGCTACCTTCCACAGTTTTCTTGGGCTCTCCTGTCCCACAGGGGAATCCGAGAATGCAGCTGGCAGATCCACTGGCTCACTATAGAGCTGATCAGAGACCAGAATGACTCCAATCATCTCTATAGTCTAAGAAATTGGAAGCTACGAGCATTTCATCACTTCAGTTTCACAGGATATAAACAGCACCATTTGTAAACTGGGAAAGCATCTGATCACACTGATCTTGGTGAGATCAGATGATATAAGGGCAGAGGAGATATCTAGAGTCTAATAGACCCCAGATTTCTTATAAAAGAATACCTGTCAATGCCTATTGCACTCACAGGGGATATTTACATTCCCTGTGATAGCAATAAAAGAGATTTAAAAAAAAAGAAAAGAAAAGGACAGTGTAAAAATAATTTGAAAAATCAAAATAACGCACAAGCATTGACCCAGTGACGGTATGTAAACAGCAATTGCACCCTGCATGTGAGGAATCACTGTGAACGTCAGATCGAGGGCAGTAATTCTAGCACTAGACCTCCTGTGTAAATATAAATTGGTGACCTGTAAAGGCTTTTAAAGCGTCGCCTATCGATAATAAAAATGTATGTAAATTGTTGCCATTGCACCGGCATGCACAATTTTAAAGCATGTCATGTTTGGTATCTATTTACCCAGTGTAACATCATCTTTTATATTTTATCAAACAATTGGGCAATATATTGTGTTTTTGTGCATTCAAATTCTAATAAGTGTATTTTTCCCAAAGACTGTGTGACGTAAAACATTTGAACACCACCGTTTTATTCTATAGGGCCTCTGCTTTAAAATAAATATATAATGTATGGGGGTTCAAAAACAGTATGTTCATGTGAACAAAAAGCGTCAGAAAAGGATTGGTCTTCAAGAGTAGGTGATGTGTGGCATAAGCTTCTAATGTTCTAATGTTGTCCCTGAAATGCCAGGGTAGTAGAAGCCCCCCCCTCCCCCTTCAAATGACCCCTTTTTAGAGAGTAGACATTCCAAGGTATTTGCTAAGAGGCATGGTGAGTATTTTGCAGATCTCATTTGTTGCCACGTTTTTGGAGAACGAAGAAAGAAAACAAAATTGTATTTTTTCTTTTCTTTTTTTTCTTTTTCAAAACCCTGTGAGAAAATGATATCTGTACAATACTCACCATGCCTTTTATTAAATTCCTTGGGGTGTCTACTTTCCAAAAAAGTGTCATTTTGGGGAGTGTTTGTACTATCCTGGCATTTTAGAGTCTCTGTATCTGTGATAGGTAGGGGAAGTGATATGAGGAAATATGCCCTTTGAAAGCCTGGGGGTGGTCATTAGATTTTGGGTGCCTCTATGTAGTTAGGCTGCCAAAAAGTCTCCCACATGTGGTATCCCCATACTTGAGAGAAGTAGAAGAATGTGTTTTGGGGTGTTATTCTACATATACCCATGGCATGCATGAGCAATTTATCATTAAAGTAACAACTTTGTGTAAAAAAAAAAAATTGTCATATTCCAAAAATTTGCAAACATGGACTCAACATGCCTCTCTGCAAAATTCTTGGGGTGTCTACTTTCCAAAAAGGGGTAATTTTGGGGGGGTTTGTGGCATTTTAGCACCTCAAGAAATGTGATAGGCTGTCAGAAAGTAAAAGCTACATAAATTCCAATATATACCATAGTTTGTAGACACTATAACCTTTACACAAACCAATTAATATACATGTATTGAGATTTTTTTTTTACCAAAAACATGTTGGAGAATACATTTTGGCCTAAATTTATAACTAACTTTGAGTTTGTTGGATATTTTTTATAACCAAAAGTGAAAAATATAATTTTTTTCACAATTTGTGGTCTTTTTTTGTTTATAGCACAAAAAGTAAAAACCACAGAGGTGATCAAATACCACAAAAGAAAGCTCTATTTGTGTGCAAAAAGGACATAAATTTTGTTTGGGTACAGCATTGCACGACTGCATAATTACCAGTTGAAATAGAGCAGTGCCGAACAGCAAAACATGGCCCTGGAGGGCAAGTGGTTAATGATGCAAGATCAGTAAATATAAAACAGCCTCTATTTGTAAAAATAAACCAGTGTCTACAGTATATGATTTTTTTGGTTCATGTGTCACAACTATATAGACAGTAGTCTATTTTTGCAGAAGGAAGTTTTTCATTTACTAAACTTGCATCAGGTTTATGAAGTGTCAAAACAGTAACTGCCAGCCTGAATAGTTGCTGCTAGTAAGGCATATAACACACTGACATAGAAATGAGAATTAATTTACAGCTGGGAGTTCAGTGCTCCTTCAAGCCAAAAGAAAAGCAAACCTGCTACAAGTAATTCTATGTGACAATGGGAACCATTGCATCCAATCTCTGAGTGACAGTGAGCCATCTTGCAGCTCTCCTTACCATCATGGCTACTGCTCCTGTGGTTCCTCCTATTGACTATTCACATAGCAGGAACAGAAGCAAGCCACAAGCGCAATGATGGGGCTACCAGTCAGTGTTACAGGCTTGTAAAATGAAGCTCTGTGCAGGATCATACATTCCAGAAATGCCAAGACAGAACAGTACATGCCTTGTAAATCAACAGGTGTGATTAACATCTGGTACTGTGCCCACCTGAAAAAAACATAACATAAAATTGACGCCTCATGGGGGCGCATGCATGGCCAGCACCCAAGATGGCCACTTAGAGCAGAGGCTCCATGACAATCTCTGCAGCAACCCGGCTCACAACCCAACAGACGGGACACCGGCACACTAGAACAGTGGATACACCCCCCCGCACCCTCTGCAGTCATGCCTAGATGCCATAAGTCTCCGACTCAGCAACAGAGACTTACAGACTTCTATCTGGCCCGTGACCACAGAATCCAAGATGGCGCCGGCTCCATCTCAGATGGGATATGAGTCCCTGCAGCCGCAGAGCACAACTACTACACTCCGAATCCCAGACTGGGGACCCATGTGAGGCCTCTCCTCCTTTCTCACCCACAGCCCAGCAAAATCCAGGCCTAGGATTGAGTTCCCTGCAACTACTACCTATATATCTCCACAGATACCTTATACTCCTACACTACTATTACAAACAGCTATTGAGGAATTCCCTGCCTCTGATCAACCTGTTTCTGAAACAGTCATGAAAAATATGTTCAAAAACAAATAAATGTGCCGTGCTCCACTAAAATAAAATTGTGAAGAAACTCAAAAAAATGTGTATGCTTATACAATATATTTTGCAACTTAATATTAAATAGCGTATATGAGTCCACACTATTGATGTGCTATTCTGCTGTAAATACGTTCCCACAATCACTCCGTGATTAATTGTGATAACTTCCACTAGTGAGGGTTATATAAAAAAAATATATATATACATATATATATATACATATATATATATAAGAAATATAAAATATATTTTTATAAGAAAAAGTCCACACAAAAAAAAGTCCTGCAGATAAAGGTGGAGGCATAGTAGTACTCTCTAGGGAGTACTACGAAACCACTATGAGTGATATGGTTAATGATGCCGACACCTACAGTAGGCTAACAAATAATCCAACAAAAACTTATAAAAAGGAATTAACAAAGTTTATCCAATATGGAAGTAAAAGAGGAATATTAAATATCAAAGAAGAGAAATACATTGTGCCATCTACATGCAAATTGCCCATTATAGTACTTAAAATTCACAAAGATAGTATTAAACCACCAGGAAGGCCTATCATAAATGGGATAGACTCATTAACAGTCCAGTTGGGAGAGTATATAGACAATTATTTACAACCAATAGTGATAAAAATTCACGCATTTTTAAAAGACACTAAACATGTCATACAGTTAACTCGGGATATAATAAAATAGCATCCTAAGTACGGCTGATGAATCAGCACTATACACTAACATTAATCACGAAGGGGCAATATAAGCAGCCAAGTGAGCCCTTAGCAAGTATTCCCAGTTACCATCAAAGCATCAAAAGTTTATCATAAAATGTTTAAAATTCTGTTTAACCCATAATTATTTTTGGCATAAAGGCAAATATTTTCTATACAACAAACAGGAAGAGGCTGTGTCCTCGAAATGCGTTAGGCCGTTGGCCATCCAGGGTTCCATCTTATGGACTTAGATGTTGTTTGGATCATACATCTTGTTCAGTTTGACATGCCTGTGTTTGTATGTCTATTGTGAATATGATACTTACTTTGTTTCTTCAATAAATATTTTAAACGATAATGCACTAGGTCGGTGCGGCCTTTTTCTGTTTCTCGATTTGCATCCAGAATATTTTCTATAACAGAGGGGTGTAGCCATGGGCGCTAAGTTTGCCCCAGTATAGCCAATTTATATATGGCAAAATGGGAAGAAGAGATCATTTTTAAAAATTCCAAAAAAGTGATAATTTTATACAAGAGGTTTATTGATGATTTGATAGCCATATGGGAAGGCGATAAGGATGGCTTAAAGACATTCTATGAACATTTAAATAGAAATCATTTTAAAATCCAACTAAGTTGGAATATTAGCCCTAATAGTATAAACTTTTTAGACATCCAGATTATAACGGAGGAACCCACAATATATACAAAGACATATTTTAAGAACACAGATAGAAATGCATGCATTCCAGTAAATAGCTGCCATTACAAATCCTAGCTTAAAAATGTCCCGATTGGGCAATGTATGCGTATGAAAAGGAATTGCACAAAAAACAAGGATTATGACGAGCAAAGTGCGATATTAGCACAAAGATTCAAAGATAAAGGATATAAGCACGATATGGTAGAAAGAGAAAGGTACCAAGTGGGGCAATTGGACAGAAGCAATGTGTTAATTTATAAATCACAAGGAACTAAGGAGAATATTGAATTACCAGTTGTTTTACAATACAATAAACAATATAAAGCAGTGGAGAATATTATTTCCAAACATTGGAATGTATTAAGATTTGACAAACACTTCAAAAACATTATACCAGTAAAATCTAAATTAATTTATAAAAAGGCACCAAATTTGATAGACAAATTGGTGAAAAATGTTATAGAACCCCCCACACAAACACTGAATATTAGTTTCTTCAGGGGAATTGGTTTTTCCGCTTGTGGGAGATGTTATAGCTGCAGTAGAGTCACTAATAATCCAAGGAGAAGATTCACATTCCAGAAATCCCATAATGGTAGGGAATATAAAATTAAACAGTTTATTTCATGTGACACGAAAGGAGTAGTCTACGCTTTAAAATGCTCTTGTAACCTCATATATATAGGGTGAACAAAAAGAGCCTTAAAAGAAAGAATAAAGGAACATGTTTATAATATAAATAGAGGCTACAAGTATCATCATTTATCACAACATTTTCGCATGTTCCATAACAAGGATGCTAGTCTTCTGCAATTTTGGGGAATTGAAAAACAGATCCATTGGAGAGGGGACAATAAAATAAGAGAATTGAGTAAAAAAGAATCCAGATGGATTCATGAGATGAGAAGTTTAGCTCCAATGGGTCTCAATAAAGAATGTGACCTTTTGTGTTTTATAAGCAATTATTAATATATAATTTTTATTATTATATTTATATATAAGAAAGAAGTTTTTTAAATTAACTTTTATATATGTTATTATATTAATATTATTACCTACAAGTTTTAATATTTATAAGAAAAATATAAAAAACACACATTAATTCAGAAGTGGTAGTTGATATGGTCATCCTCATCTGGGCAGAGGAAATAAAATTATTTTTTAGGTATATGGATTTAAAATCCTATATTTTATATAATACATTAATATAGATCTAGTATTAGTTGGTAAAGGCATAGATTGCATTTACATGTCTTAATTTTATTTTTAGAATTATTTAAACATTTTATATTTTTTTAATTTAATATATATTTTTAATTTTTATTTTCAATTATAATCGTATACATTTTTGTTCTATTAATTTTAATTGTTGGGAATATGCAATAAAATAAGTAGTTTAGGATGCCCAGAAAAAATAAAATATTCAAACTAATATTAGTATAGGAATGCATTTATATCATATGTATATCACATATATATACATAGTGTTTTTAACTTTTAAATACGTTTTATGTAAAATTAAAGTTGTGAACCTTTTATTGTAAAAATTTGTGCTAATGATTGCAAGTCTTTTATCCTACTATGTGTATGCCACATGAGACAAATAGTATTTCCCTGGATAGCCCTCTGGATAATAATAGGACTGTGCCCATAAATTAATTGTAACAAGTTTTAATATTTTAATATTTATTAATGTCCAGATCGCACCCAGATTGTAAAGGTGTGTCAGTTAGTATCATCCATGCGGACCACAAGAAAATGGCGCCCGTAGTTCCTCTATAAGTCAATGAGCATTGTGCCATCCAATCATTTCCCCCTGATGAAGCCATGTGACCCGGTGGCGTAAGGCGTAGGGGAGGGGCTCTGACGTCATGACGCTTAAAGGAATAGACACAGCAAGTATGAGGGGTGTGGCAAACATATACGAGGATTCTATATCAATGCAAAACAAGGCATTTTTTCTATTTTTATTATGTGAGTGCATTATTTAAGCATAATAAATACTTTTTAAAGAAATTAAGGCACTTATTTTACTCTTTTATTACATGATAATCATGCACATGGAGAGGAAAATGAAAACGGAGTGAGGAGACCCCCTGGAGGAAAATGGGATAAGTTCATCCATCCATCCAACTCCAGGAAAACAGATCTCTGGGAAACGATAAGACCCCCTGTTGGAAAAAAGGGAAACACCTCATCTATCCATCCATCCATGTGGGACATGGAAATATATATCCACTCATCGTTAAGTCCATTTAAAGGGACACAGGCTGTTTTGACCTCACTTAACGGTTTGGTCATATAAATCAGGTGAGCACACACAGGTGAAGGAGCAAATGAGAAGAAGTTTTTTTGTGTGGACTTTTTTTTGTGTGGACTTTTTCTTATAAAAATATATTTTAGATTTCTTATTTATATTTACAGTACATATTATATATACAGTATATATACTGTAGTTCGCAGCTTGGAAGAAGGCTTAGACCTCCTAAAAGATTGGATGTTTCTCCCCACTGAAGATATCACACCGACCTCACATCAACTCCACCAAATGGAGGGTGATTGGACCTGAGCACCATACTACATCAGATGGTCACATGACTTCCCTAACGATTCATTTGTGCCTACCTAGCCTTGGCCTTTCTCTTTGAATTTAACAAGCTCATACAGTATTATATGACGACAAATTGATGTCGCCATGGTTATTGTTCAGTCCCCAGGCGTTAGTAACCACCCTCGTTACCCATGTTTTTGCATTTTTCGCAAGTTGTTTTTACAAAAGTTTGTCCCTGTTCCTTTCATGCTTCCCTTCCAGTTGATTATGCTCTATTCCATCATCTTACACTCATGGCAAAGATCAGCATCTCAACGCAACTATAAATATCCTTATCTTCATCTAATGTGGACTCATACTCTTCCTTTATCCCATCTCACAAATAACATAAAAAAGACACTAATAATTCAAAATTACACCCAGAACTACCTCTGCTTCCATATACCATCACAATATGCTTAAAATAATCTCTCTCAACGTCAGAGGACTGAATTGACCCTATAAAAGATCTTCACTTACAAAGAAGTCCGCACCCAACATGCTGATATCATTTTTATTCAAGAAACTCACTTTGCATCAAATAAAACACCCACCTACCTAATCAAAAATGTATCTACGAAATACCTGGCATCACACCACAAGAAGACCAATGGAGTTCTTACAGCCATTAAAAATTCAATTGACTTCCAATTCACCTCCGAATATTCAGATCTCCAGGGACCAGGGGCGGACTGACAACTCATAGGGCCCCCGGGCAATAGGGGAACATGGGTCCCCTGTGTCCTTGCCCACACCCAAAAAAGCCTATGAAAAAAACAATGAAAGATACCAGGGGCATCTCATGGGGCCCCCTACTGACCCCGGGCCCTCAGGCAGTGCCCGAGTACTTGAATGGTCAGTCCGCCCCTGCCAGGGACGCTTCCATATTTTGATATGCCTCATTAACAATATCCCCTATACACTGGTTAATGTGTATGCTCCAAACTCGAACCAGATTTCATTTTGCAAATACCTGATCACCAAACTAGACTCCATCAAAAAAGGCCACGGAGACTTCAACATAGTTAACTACTCACAAATGGACTCATCTTCAGGCAAAAGACTCCTGCACCAAAATCTTGTCTAATTTCTCCACACCAATGATCTCTGACACTTGAAAATGTCAAAACGCATACGAAAAGGACTATTCGTATTTCTCTACATCACAATGTTCATAATCAAGAATAGACTTCTTTCTTACAGACACATGGACACTACAATACATATCCTCCTCAACAATTGGAACTATTACATGGTTCGACCACACTCCAGTGTTTGTATCCATAGGCCCGCCCAATAGCTTGACACCATCCAAACCATGGAGACTGAACTCATTCCTTCTTTCTAACCCAGCCCATAAAAAAACCATACGAGAATCAAGTGATCTCTTCTTTGAAACCAATGATACCCCTAATATTTCAATATTTACATTATGGTCTACCTACAAAGCATTCATGAGAGGGATTCTCATTAAATTAAATGCCCACATAAATGCTCGTAGAAGACAACAAATAGAAGAGGTCTTAACCTCCATCAAATCAAAAGAAGCTCTAAACAAATCTAACCCAACTGAAGTCAACTCCTCCTCATTACTAGCCGAGAGGGAACAACTCTGATCTCTCTAATTGTATCAATATGACTTTAATTTAAAAAAAATGAAAGACAAATTTTATTCCCTCAGTAATAAAGTGGGTTCACTCTTAGCCAGATCAGTCAAACAATAACGCCTCAAATCCAAAATACATACCATCAGATCCTTTAAGTCCCATTCCCTAGTCTCGAACCCGCTTGATATAGCTAATTCCTTTGTGGATTATTATCAATCCCTCTATAATCTAAAAGACAATGGTGACACTCCACAACCCTCCCCAGAAGGCATACAAGCTTTCTTACGTTCGACTAAAATCCCAACCCTGTCTGCATCCCAATTAAAAAATATTTCAGAACCCTTCCAGACAATAGAAATTGAAACAACAATTCGATCACTGCCCCTTAACAAAGCCCCTGGAAGTGATGGATTCACGAACAAATACTACAAAGAATTTCCTACTATCCTTGCTCCACACTTAACTAAACTTTTCAATTCCGTTGCTTCCTCAGGTCAAATGAGATGTTACAATGAATTATCACGACAATTCCAAAACAAGGTAAAGACCCACAATTAGTACAAAACTACAGACCCATATCTCGAATAAACACAGAAATCAAATTATATGCGAAAATACTAGCCCGTAGACTACTCCTGATTATGCCATCTCTAATACACCTGGACCAAGTAGGCTTCGTACCAGGACGTCAGGCTCCAGACGCCACTAGAAACCTGGTCTCCTTAATCCATAATTTACAAGATCGTCGAACAGCTTCTCTGCTCCTATCCTTAGACGCAGAGAAGGCATTCGACCGTATTCACTGGGGGTTTATGTGAGCAGTTTTACAAACACTTGGAATACCAGGATGGTTCCAAAGGGCCATCATGTCACTCAACTCCTCCCCCTCCGCCAGAGTACTGATGGTATGCTCTCCAAACCGTCAAGGCTGCCCATTGTCCCCAATTATATTTGTCTTATTCATCCAACCCTTAGCCATAAAAATCTGTGACGACCCACATTGCTCAGGTATTACCTTCCAAGGTAATGAACATAAAATCAGTCTTTTTGCTGACAATATCATACTAATGATAACAAACCCCACTCAATCATTACGCAGAAACAGAGAAATACTACATTCATATACGGATGTATCTTACTACAAACTCAACGAAACTAAATCATCATTCTTAAACCTATACACACCAAAAAGTTCCCAAAACATCCTCTCTAAGCAATATCCATTTGTATGGGCGAAACAATCTATTCCCTATCTGGGAATCAATATTTCAGCATCAACCTCACTCCTTTATGACTTAAATCACAAGGCGTTCTTACACTCTCTTCCTCAAGAACTCCAATCATTCCGGACATTTGTATTATCTAAACTAGGTCGAGTAGCCACTTTAAAAATGTTTGTACTACCAAAAGTCCTCTATATCTTTATAACCCTCCTAATACCCATTCCTATACATTTTTTAACACAGCACAAAAGCAGTTTTCCAGTTTCATCTGGGAATCGAAACGCCCTAGATGCACCAATAACCTGCTAATCCGCCCCTACCATAGAGGAGGAGCTAACCTCCCACACTTACACAGCTAGTACTTAGCAGCACTCCTTGACCAGATTTACTACTGGTGGCACCCAGCAAAAGACAAAACGTGGACTAACATGGAACATGAAATGTTCCATCCATCCACTCCTCAATTCTTTTTACTTCTACAATCTGTTTCCCCCAAATACTCCCAACACACACACACACACCCATGTATCAAGGCTTCCATAGATGCCTGGACAACTATTAACACCTATTTATCCCTGACTTCTAAATCAGTTCTTACTCCTCCATGTCCTCCACTTTTTAATCCCTGACATCAACTTGACTACTTGGGTAAAAATGGGAATATACTCCTTGTTTGACCTATATGGGAAACATGGTTTAGTATCCTTCCAATATCTGCAAAATAAATACTCGTTGCCACCCTGCGAAAGGTTTAACCACCTACGAATCATCCACTGTCTAAATTGGAAACAAATTCCCTCCACTCTTAATATACAACTTCCCCTCTTCCTTGAAAAAAACAAATACCCAGCAAAGGAATATCAAAATTTTTTACTCTTCTGATAGATCTATTATGCTGCTCGAAATTCACTTCCCTAAACAACTGGGAATTACACTTGCCCCATCCCACCTCAGAGCAGATGTGGTATACAGCATTTAAAAGAATATATAAAGTGTCCCATTGTGCATCACATTGGGAATCATACCTAAAGATAGTACACCAATGGTATTTGACCCCACTGTGTTTTTCTAAAATGCACCCTGCTCTGTCTCCACTATGTTGGAGACAGTGTGGAGAGATGGGTTCTCTCTACCGCATAATATGGTCATGCAAGTCACTCATATCCTTCTGGAATAATATTTTCAAAGTGATTTCTGAAATAGTAGGCAATACAGTGAAACCAGACCCAGCTTAGGCCTTATTCCATATCGGTCTGGATAAATTCCCCCTAGACACATGAGTAGTAATTATCCATATTCTATACGCAGCAAAAAAACAACATAACCAGACTATGGGAATCGTTGATAACCCCGTCCTTATCCAAGGCTATCCAAGATCTGAATACCCAGTGCGACATGGAAAGAAGATTCTCAATCACATACTCCCCCAACCTCAAATTCTGTAAATCTTGGGCTTCATGGTTAAGTAACATTAGATGTACAGTCCAAATCTGATAGTTTCAATATCTGGAGTATAACCTGGTTACATTGACTGGATTAGTTCATATGTTATTCTTACCCTCTATGTTACCCTCCCCACTTTACCTATGGTTCTCAGTATACATGTTTGTAGTAATCACATCACCAACTAATGAATCTCCTTTTTAGACCAAGGTTGTATAATTGATTTAATGATCACTAATTCGGATGGTCTGTAAAACTGTGAACCTTCTTTCACTTGAAAATTCAATAATAAACAAGTTGAACTAAAATTGACGCCTCATGTAGAGTCAGGAGGAGTTGAAGCCTTTCAACGCCTCCCATTCAAGTCTATGGTGACACTCCTCAAATGCCTGGCAGGCGTTTGTAGGGCGTTTTCAGGGCGTTAATACCATTAAGTTCATTATAGGCGTTTGTATTGCAGTTTTAATGCTTGTAAAACGCCTATAAAACACCTCAAAACTGCATATAGGGTATTTGGGAGGCGTTTTTAACGCTTGTAAAATGCTTGTCTAACACCTGTCAAAAGCTATAGGGGCGTTTGGGAAGAAGTCAAGTGTGAACAAGCCCTAACATAGCTATCTTATCTACGGACTGATTAGCTGCAACATACTACTGTACATTTGTATTTTTGGTTTCATATACACTTTAAAGTGGAGCTCCACCCAAAAGGGGAAGTTCTGCTTTAATGCTATGTCCCCCGCTCCCTATTAAGGATTGGCACCTTTGGGGAGCAAGAGGGGGGTAGCGCGTACCCGAATTTGACAGGTACCCGCACCCACTTCCACTGCGATTGTCTAAGGTGATCAGGAGCGGAAGTTGTCCTCCACCCCTCCCTCCCCGTAGTCTTCTGGGACACATGACAGGTCTTAGAAGACTACAGAACCATTCTCAAAGCACAGCGAGACACGCGCATACACAGTGGGCACCCAGCTGTGAAGCCGCAAGCTACCACACCGCACTGAAGATGCTGGCGCTGGGGAGGGAAGATGGCTGGTGAATCCAGCTGTGGTGAGGACACTGCTGGACTGAGGGACAGGTAAGTGTCTGTATTTTAAAAGCAGCTACAGTTTTTATAGCTGCTGACTTTTACTATTTTTTTTTTTATTCAACTGAAACTCCTTTTTAAAGTGCAAAATATTCATTAAAAGTGTTCCAACAGTAAAATTTGTATACAGTCAGGTCCATAAATATTGGGACATCGACACAATTCTAACATTTTTGGCTCTATACACCACCACAATGGATTTTAAATGAAATGAACAAGATGTGCTTTAACTGCAGACTGTCAGCTTTAATTTGAGGGTATTTACATCCAAATCAGGTGAACGTTGTAGGAATTACAACAGTTTGCATATATGCCTCCGACTTGTTACGGGACCAAAAGTAATGGGACAGAATAATAATCATAAATCAAACTTTCACTTTTTAATACTTGGTTGCAAATCCTTTGCAGTCAATTACAGCCTGAAGTCTGGAATGCATAGACATCACCAGATGCTGGGTTTCATCCCTGGTGATGCTCTGCCAGGCCTCTACTGCAACTGCCTTTAGTTCCTGCTTGTTCTTGGGGCATTTTCCCTTCAGTTTTCTCTTCAGCAAGTGAAATGCATGCTCAATCAGATTCAGGTCAGGTGATTGACTTGGCCATTGCATAACATTCCATTTTTTTCCCTTAAAAAACTCTTTGGTTGCTTTTGCAGTATGCTTTGGGTCATTGTCCATCTGCACTGTAAAGTGGCGTCCAATGAGTTCTGAAGCATTTGGCTGAATATGAGCAGATAATATTGCCTGAAACACTTCAGAATTCATCCTGCTGCTTTTGTCAGCAGTCACATCATCAATAAATACAAGAGAACAAGTTCCATTGGCAGCCATACATGCCCACGCCATGACACTACCACCACCATGCTTCACTGATGAGGTGGTATGCTTAGGATCATGAGCAGTTCCTTTCCTTCTCCATACTCTTCTCTTCCCATCACTCTGGTACAAGTTGATCTTGGTCTCATCTGTCCATAGGCTGTTGTTCCAGAACTGTGAAGGCTTTTTTAGATGTCGTTTGGCAAACTCTAATCTGGCCTTCCTGTTTTTGAGGCTCACCAATGGTTTACATCTTGTGGTGAACCCTCTGTATTCACTCTGGTGAAGTCTTCTCTTGATTTTTGACTTTGACACACATACACCTACCTCCTGGAGAGTGTTCTTGATCTGGCCAACTGTTGTGAAGGGTGTTTTCTTCACCAGGGAAAGAATTCTACAGTCGTCCACCACAGTTGTTTTCCGTGGTCTTCCGGGTCTTTTGGTGTTACTGAGCTCACCGTTGCGTTCCTTGTTTTTATGAATGTTCCAAACAGTTGTTTTGGCCACGCCTAATGTTTTTGCTATCTCTCTGATGGGTTTGTTTTGTTTTTTCAGCCTAATGATGGCTTGCTTCACTTATGAAAGTGCAAAACAGGTCATGCGTTTGCTGACTAGATCATGCCAAAATACAATATATGCACAGTAAACATAACATGACCTGTTTTGCACTTTATTGTGGATCTTACTTTTAACCTATATTCATACCCATACTGAGCACTTTCCACTTTCAGTTAGAGTGTGCAATGTTATTGTGTATTATGTTTACTGTGCATATATTGTATTTTGGCACGATCTAGTCAGCAAACGCATGACCTGTTTTGCACTTTCAGCACTTGGCACTTATATATTTTTTGGGGGGATTATTTAGCATTAGTTATCAATACCTTTCAATACAGTGTGGTCACTTTATATGTATTTTTATATCATTGCACCTACTTATTTAGTTTTTCATTTGAAGCACTTCACCAATATTGTTTTTTTTATGTCATACATCCTGTGGTATTGGGAATAGGCGGTAGCAGCTTGCATATATTTGGGGTTGTGTTTGTTCATACCAGTGGAGCGCAGGGGGATTATATATTTTTATATTTGTTGCTTCACTGATAGTGACAGCTCTTTGGATCTCATCTTGAGAGTTGACAGCAACAGATTCCAAATGCAAATAGCACACTTGAAATGAACTCTGGACCTTTTATCTGCTCATTGTAATTGGGATAATGAGGGAATAATACACTCCTGGCCATGGAACAGCTGAGAAGCCAATTGTCCCATTACTTTTGGTCCCTTAACAAGTGGGAGGCACATATGCAAACTGTTGTAATTCCTACACTGTTCACCTGATTTGGATGTAAATACCCTCAAATTAAAGCTGACAGTCTGCAGTTAAAGCACATCTTGTTTGTTTCATTTCAAATCCATTGTGGTGGTGTATAGAGCCAAAAATGTTAGAATTGTGTCGATGTCCCAATATTTATGGACCTGACTGTATGCAGTAAAGCATGCTGTTATACTCACTGTGGAACTGATGCTTGTCCTCTGATGCTGCCCTGATCTTGCAAGCTTCTCATTCCTTCTGACATTCAAGGTGCAGTCAGCTATAGATAACCATGGTTCACTAAAATGATCAGTAATAATACCCAGTACAGAGTAAAAGGACAAAAGACAGACATTTCAATAACCACAGTTGTTTTGAATATTTCAAAATTAAAGGTTAATAATTAGAGGGGTTACAATCTGTTTGCAACAATATACACAATCAGGAACAACTAAGCAATAGTAACCCAAAACAGATATCACAGATGAAGTAACGACAGCAAACTAATTACCCACCAGGTGTCAGTGGTGCCTATTGAAGGTGCAACACTGGTTGTGGGGAAGAAGGCTTAGTAAAGCACCCAACTCCCCTGCAGCCACTGGCGCAAGGTAAAGGAACCAGGTAAATGTCCTTCATGGTTGATGAGTGATAGTGAATGAGAGAGTCAGGTCTGAAGACAGATCAAAGAAGGTGGTAAGCAAGGTTTTCTTAACTGGCTTGTATGTGTATATATATATAGGTGTCTGTATAGGCCGTGTAGCGGGGTGGGCTCCCCAGGATACAGTGAAGTCACGAACAAGGAAAGCAACCCCAACACCAGCTTTTGCCACAAGAGAATTTTACTTAGATGTGGCAAGTTAACGCAACCACAAATGCTGGGAACATACAATAAATTTACATACACCCAGCCCAAAGGCTGAGACCCTTGTGCTGCACAGCATGGTGCTTCCTGATGGATGAAGGTAGAAAGTGTAGTAATTTACCTATTGGCGGGCACAATTAAGCTGCCACACCTTACCCGTTATTACCCTAAGAGAGCAGGAATCAGTGTATGGGTGTATGGTATGGGCTCGCCTGTGGTGCAGCACAACAGCTTACAATCTTACACAAATCTACAGTATTCCCCCTCCCATAACTGGTCCTGTAGCATGTGCCAGTAGGTAAATTACTACACTTTCTACCTTCATCCATCAGAAGGCGCCGTGCTGTGCAGCACAAGGGTCTCAGCCTTTGGGCTGGGTGTATGTAAATTTAATGTATGTTTCCAGCATTTGTGGTTGTGTTTATTTGCCACATCTAAGTAAAATTCTGTTGTTGCAAAAGCTGGTGTCAGGGTTGCTTTCCTCGTTAGTGTCTTCACTGTATCCTGGGGAGCCCACCCCGGTACACGGCTTACAAAAACTCCATCTCCTCATGAATATACAAATATCTATGCAGTCTGAGGCTGTGTTAGAAAAACAGTGACATCTTGTGGCTAAACCACAGAATGTCAGTCAAAACATTAATTTACTTCCACACAATCAGTGTTCAAACAATGAGAGCTGTTTCCCCATCTCACATCTGCTAGCAGTGTCCTTATTCAACAGAGCAAGCAAAGGGTTGGCAACTGCCCCCTCAATGATCCCAATTCAAATACGGTCTTCGGCACTGCAGGATGAGCTGAGTCTTCTACCCCTCTGCAAGAGAAACAGTGATTGTGCAGATGGCTGTTGATGCGCTAATAATCGTGATGGGTGATGATGAGAACTGTCAGTTGAGAGCAGCTGTGAATACTCAGTGTAGTGATCTGTGGTGAAGCTGCGCAGATGCATGTGTGGTCTTTAATTAGAGCAGGCTGGGCCGCTAAGTGTAGGTGCGGAAAGGCAGCATCCAACCGTTGTCTCAGATGTCCCTGGACCAAGAAAGAGAGCCCACCAGATACAATCAAATTTATAGGCTTCCCCCTAATCCCTTGTTGGTCCAGTTCTACTGGAATTCATAGTTCAAAGGGGGCTCCTAAATACAGAGAGGGTTTGAAGCAGGACTACAAGCTTCAAGATTCTCTGCTCTCTGACAGGAAGAATGATCCCCCCTCTATAGACAGGAAGTGATGTAATGGTCTGGATCTTTGGGCATTAGGAGGGAACTAAATAGTCTGTGGTTCATTTGGACAATGTCCAAAATTCCTTTGGCCTGGATAGTTTGGTTTATGCGATCCATCTGACTCAAGATTCTGTTCCACACAAAAAAACATAATTAACTTGCAGCAGATGATTGTCACTGTATTCCCCCCCAGACTGGTGCTAGACTATTTTGCACTCTAGGCAAGACCAGTTACTTGCACCCCCCCCCCCCCCCACAAAAAAAAAAATAAAACTTTAAAATTTTTTTAGCCTGTGCAGGGATGCTTTTTCACCTCCTTGCCAACGTTGGCTCCATGTGGAGACTGATTGGGTAGCTGGGAGGAAGTAATGTTGCGTGCAGCACGGCATGCATGGCACCTCATTGGCTGGATTCCTATTCTTCATGGATTACAGTTGCAAGAAAAAGTATGTGAACCCCTTGGGATTACGTGGAGTTTTGCATGAATTGGGCATAAAATGTGCTCTGAACGTCATCTAAGTCACAACAATAGAAGAACACAGTCTGCTGAACATAATACTACACAAACATTAGATGTTGCCATGGTTTAATTGCACATAACATGTAAACATTCACAGTGCAGGGAGGAAAAAGTATGTGAGGCCCTAGTTTAATGACTTCTCCCAGAGCTAATTGGAGCCAGGAGTGAGCCAACCTTGACTACAATCAGTGTGATGATATTGGATGTGTTGCTGACAGCTGTCCTGCCCTTAAAAAACACACACCTGTTTTGGGTTTACTGGTTTCAAGAAGCACTGTCTGATGTGAACCATGCCTCGCAGAAAAGAGCTCTCAGAAGACCTACGATCAAGAATTGTTGACTTGCATGAAGCTGGAAAGGGTTACAAAAGTATCTCCAAAAGCCTTGATGTTCATGTGTCCACGGTAAGACAGACTGTCTACAAATGGAGAAAGTTTAGCACTGTTGCTACTCTCCCTAGGCGTGGTCGTCCTGTAAAAATGACTGCAAGAGCACAGCGCAGAATGCTGCATGAGGTAAAGAAGAATCCCAGAGTGTCATCTAAAGACCTACAGAAATCTCTGGCACATGCTAACATTTTTGTTGACACATCTACAATAAGGAAAACATTAAACAAGAATGGAGTACATGGGAGGACACCACGAAGGAAGCCATTGCTGTCCAAAAAGAATATTGCAGCACGTTTGAAGTTTGCAAAAGAGCACCTGGATGTTCCACAGCACTACTGGCAAAATATACTGTGGACAGATGAAACCAAGATTGAGTTGTTTGGGAAGAACACACAACACTATGTGTGGAGAAAAAAAGGCACAGCACACCAACATCAAAACCTCATCCCCACTGTAAAACATGGCGGAGGGAGCATCATGGTTTGGGGCTGCTTTGCTGCCTCAGGGCCTGGACGGATTGTTGTCATTGATGGAAAAATGAATTCCAGAGTTTATCAAGACATTTTGCAGGAAAACGTACGACCATATGTCCGCCAACTGAAGCTCCGCAGAGGATAAGTGATGCAACAGGACAATGACCCAAAGCATATAAGTAATTCAACAAAACAATGGCTGCAACAGCACAGAATACGCCTTCTGGAATGGCCCAGTCAGAGTCCTAAACTTAACCCGATTGAAATGCTGTGGCATGACCTTAAGAGAGCGATTCACACCAGACATCCCAAGAATATTGCTACACTGAAACAGTTTTGTGAAGAGGAGTGGTCCAAAATTACTCCAGATCGTTGTGCAGGTCTGATCTGCAACTACAGGAAACGTTTGGTTGAGGTTATTGCTGCCAAAGGAGGGTCAACCAGTTATTAAGTCCAAAGGTTCACATACTTTTTCCTCCCTGCACTGTGAATGTTTACATGTTATGTGCAATTAAACCATGGCAACAGCTAATGTTTGTGTAGTATTATGTTCAGCAGACTGTGTTCTTCTATTGTTGTGACTTAGATGACATTCAGAGCACATTTTATGCCCAATTCATGCAAAACTCCAAGTAATCCCAAGGGGTTCACATACTTTTTCTTGCAACTGTAGCTGAAGTTTGCAGGAGACAGCTTTGTCTCCAGCTAACATCATTCAATCCTGTCTGACACCAGGAACCAGCAGTGATGCTTCTGGGTTGCTAACAGGAAGGGGAGATCAGTGAACATGTGTTTGCTGATCTCCCTCTCTTCTAATACTAGCACCCACCATGCAGGCCCAGGTCTGCTGATGGGAGCGTGAAGCCTGGGAAGCTTGTCAGGTCACACGGGGGGGTTAGCAATCTGGAGGCTGCATGGACATTGGATCATTTCTCACCTGACAATAAATCTGGCAGATTTATACACACTCAATGAGATGCTTCCTGTTAGTTCTTTTTTACATTTGTGTTTGAGGGACACTTTTAACATCCACCAACCACTCCACATTGCACTCCACACTCCACTGCTGCAAAGACACTGCTACCGTAGTGCAGCGGGTGGGGGGGGGGTCATTAATATGGGAGCACAGGTATAGATCATAACTCACATTATTGCATGCATGGAAGCTACCTACAGTAGGTGCATATTATAGATCGGTGTAGTATCTCTATGCTTTATATGAAGAAATGGGACTTTGAGGGTTGTTGTTCATTGTAACATCTACAAGTATTCAGCTGAATTTCTGTCATATGTAACAAATATCTTTATCCGAATAAATGCATCTCTCTGGAAAAGAACTGTTAGTTGCTGCGGGAAAAGAACATATACCGTATTTTTCCCTCCATAAGACGCACCTGACCATAAGACACACCTAGGTTTTAGAGAAGAAAAATAAGAAAAAAAATATTCTGAACCAATGGACTGCAGACACAGTACAGGGGATGACCAGAGACTGCGGACATAGTACAGGGGATGACCAGAGACTGCGGACATAGTACAGGGGATGACCAGAGACTGCGGACAGTACAAGGGAATGACCAGAGACTGAGGACACAGTACAGGGGATGACCAGAGACTGCGGACACAGTACAGGGGATGACCAGAGACTGCGGACATAGTACAGGGGATGACCAGAGACTGCGGACAGTACAGGGGATGACCAGAGACTGAGGACACAGTACAGGGGATGACCAGAGACTGCAGACATAGTACAGGGGATGACCAGAGACTGTGGACACAGTACAGGGGATGACCAGAGACTGCGGACACAGTACAGGAGATGACCAGAGACTGCGGACACAGGACAGGAGATGACCAGAGACTGCGGACATAGTACAGGGGATGACCAGAGACTGCGGACACAGAACAGGAGATGGCCAGAGACTGCGGACACAGTACAGAAGATGGCCAGAGACTGCGGACACAGTACAAGGAATGACCAGAGACTGCGGACACAGTACAGGAGATGACCAGAGACTGCGGACACAGTACAGGAGATGACCAGAGACTGCGGACATAGTACAGGAGATGACCAGAGACTGCGGACAGAGTACAAGAGAAAACCAGAGACTGCGGACACAGTACAGGAGAAAACCAGAGACTGCGGACACAGTACAGGAGATGACCAGAGACTGCAGACACAGTACAGGAGATGACCAGAGACTGAGGACACAGTACAGGAGATGACCAGAGACTGCGGACACAGTACAGTAGATGGCCAGAGACTGCGGACACAGTACAGGGAATGACCAGAGACTGTGGACATAGTACATA